>NC_056730.1:377778809-377811309 GCF_019279795.1 Protopterus annectens
TGTTTTTGTTCTGTCAGCAGTAAAATTGACCGGCATTTGAATTTCAAACCATGTTCTTCAGAATACATAGTAGCACAACCTTTTTTTCTAGCAATTTTCTAAGTTTATAAGATGAATATTTTAAATTTGTCCCTATTTTTGGGACTGTATTCCCCCATTATTGGCTTCGTCCATGTTTTTGTGCTAAGGTTGACAGCTATGGCAAGAACTGAATTCACTGAATATGTTTGAGGGCTGTATTCCCTCATTACTGGGTTTGTCCAGGTGTTTTGTACTAAGAGGTTGACAGCTATGGTAAGAACTGAATTCACTAAATGACAGCCATTTAAGTTTCAGTCTTCCTCTCTTTTACAAAGCAGCTGATGTGGCGTAGTGGTATGTTACTCTGACTGTTTTTTGCTCAGGGACCTTGGCAGTAAAATGTATGGTGGCAACACAACATTTTATTCTAGCAACTTTCCAAGATTATACAAGCAATGTTTAATGTGTCCCTGGTTTTTGGGCTTTTGAGCACCCCCCCCCCCCCAATACATTTTGGCTTTTTCCAGTTTTCTTGAGCTGCGAAGTTGAGATGCAGTTGAGTATTGAGTAGATTTTACAAGGAGCTGAGAGCTGCAGGGGAATAGAAGTTTAGTGCTTTGCCTAGTTAATACTATAGCACAACAGGTTGTGTACTTGCTTTTGATGCAGAAGGCTGTGGGTTCTACTCCCACAAGGGGTGGATGCTGCCGTACTGAGAATGTTCTCCTTGGTGAAGATACTAACTATGAGTCTGTTATCAGTTTGCCATCCATTTCCTCTTTCAATATTATTACTAGCTTATCATTTTTAATGCAATATAGGCAATTTATTCCTGAGGGGCAACAGACACTTTATTTTTCGATGAAACCATGAAATATAAAGGTGATTGCTAGCAGCAACCGCTTCATTAGTTACAGATTTCTTTAATGTGGAATTATTTAGATGACTTACTTCAGAGATTGTGCATATTTACTGATAATGGACTGTAGAATTGTGCATATTTACTGATAATGGTGGACTGTAGAATTGTGCATATTTACTAATAATGGTGGACTGTGGAATTGTGCATATTTACTAATAATGGTGGACTGTAGAATTGTGTATATTTACTAATAATGGTGGACTGTGGAAGTCTGAGTAGACTTTTTTATGATAAATGTTCTCAACTGGGCAGTTTTGCCATTATGGGTGCATTTGGTTTGTTTCATTGCTTACTGGAAAAATGTTCAAAACAAATTTAAAACACCCTCTAACAAGTGTACTGTATTGTACAAGGAATATAATTTTAGTACAATGAGGAAGGTGTATCAAAGAGCACATGTATGTTTCATATGCAAGGGGCCTATGATTTGAAAACAGCCCAAAATTAATCTTTATCTGCCACTGGCAAAATGTATTTTCTTTGAATGTGGGTTTCAATGCTGTTTCAATGAATGTGAGTTTCAAGGGCAGAGAAGTTTTAATGCTAAGTTTTCATTGTGAGACTGCATTGCTTTGTTTAACAGATGACTTAGTGTTTGTGCTGTAAAATACAAAATAAAACTTTCAAATGAAGTCCAACTCATCATAGAAGTAAAGCAGTATGCACATTAGTGTTTATGGTAAATGGAGTGAAATAGCCAAGTAATGGTTCATTGGAATGGTTGCAGAGGCTCCATTCAACCATTATTTTGTCAGGGGGGAAGGGCAGCAAACTCAGACAGGCCCAGCTGAACTATACCTCCCAACTGTCCAGATTTTTAAAGAATAAATAGATTTTTGCTTCTTATTTTTGGTTTGTTCTTCATAAAATTTGTAGTTTTCTGGCAAATCATTTAGGAATTAAGTCACTAAATAATAAGTTTCAGACTTCATTACCTTCAGAAAAATGCATGTTAAAGTAAGAGCTGTTCTATCAACTGTCTCAATTTATACAAGAGCAATTTTAGTACTGTTTATATGTGCCCCAATATAGTTGGCCTTGTTCAGATTTACTGCATTAACAGGTTGAGAGGTACATGCAAATAAATTGCTTTATAGAATTAGGCATAGCCAACCTCTCAACTGTCCCCAATTTTTGGCTCAAAATGTTGCTCTTCCCTAATAATCCCTCCATAAAATAGCAATTTTGGAAGAAAACATGGAGGGTTTACAATTAAGAAATAACTGTAATAATCAAAGTTATAGATTACTTGAAATGCATGTAGATTCTTTTATTTTGTCAGCTGCTCAAGGTAGCAGTACTAATATTAAAGTGTCCCTTCTTTGACAGGTAGCAGCTGTATTGTGTGTCTATTTTATATTTTGCATCACATTTTGGTCCATTTTTTCATAAAATTGTGTTTTTGGCAAATTAGTGACAAATCACTAAAGACTGAAGTTAGAAAATGACAGACATTTGAGTTTCAGATTTTATACCCTTCAGAAAATTCATACTAATGCAAGACCTATTCTATTATCTTTCTAAGTTTATTAGAGCAATATTTAAAAATTGTCCTTATTTTTGGGCCTTTGTCCCACTTCTGTGTATGGCTTTGTCCAGATTTCTTGCTCTTGAGGTTGAGAGGTATGACAAATGTGTCAGGGCCATCACAGTCAGCCAGAGAGATTTCAAATTGTGACATGCTTGTTGCACCCCACTCCCCATGTAGTGACTCTGGATGTGTCCAAGCAAGGCAAGGAGTAGTTGTATCTACCTTGGATGGGGAGGACACACTGCATAAGTACTACAGTGGCTTTTCATCTGTCCTTGATTTTGCAGAATGGTCTGGTTTCTGTCAAATTTTTGTACTGTTGATTTATGCTTATTACTCAGATTTATGCTTATTACTCAAAGTGCCTGTTGCTCTGTGTTTAAGTAGCAATGCTTTAATGACCATAAGGTAAGCTTGTCTGAGATCGTAAGATGCAAGTAAGCTTTAATAAGCATACTGTTAAAGAATTGCCAACATTGAAAGCCTTTGTGTTGTTGCCATGCAGAGAATACTTGACTAGATAATGTATAAGCCTTGGGTATTAAAGGACAGGATTCCATTATTTTAAAAGCTCATTACACTTGTTGGAGACTTCCAGTCATCTCTACAGACTTTACCCGTAAACTAAACAGAATGCCAATCATGTGTGGTCCATAACCTGTACAGTAATCCTTTAACCAATGTATCTTGAGCTTGTTTCTCGTTTGCTTTTCATTTTTTACTTTTATCATGTTTTCCCCATGAAACAAGTTGTAAGGCAGCAGGTCTTTTTTGGATAAGAAACATTTTTACAAGTGGGGGCATCACATAGATTTCTACTTTCAGCATGTTACTTGGTACTTTAATAAAGCTGAATATATTATAATTTGAACTGCAGTGCAAGGAGAAGTGGTTTGAGTTGAGTGCTTCTGGTTTTTCTTATACTTGATTTTGACTGGCATTCCAGTAATGTATTTAAAAAGTAATTTATTTTTTCATGCCTCACAACCTTTTGTTTCCATCTAGATATTAAGTAAGCTGTCATGCAGCCAATGCATTGAAATATTTTTATTCTTCTACACTTATTTTTGTCTTGATTGGACTTTCATAATGATGGTTTGCCACCCAGGGCAGCGTATTTAATTAAAGTTAGTTTTTTGTAGTTTTATGCATAGCTCCTCCCCTTTCTGGTTGACCACACCCCTCCTCCTTGACCCCACCCATTCAGCTGTCTCCTGCAGCCCCCCTGTGATTTGAAGTCACCAGCCGCCCACTGCTTAGCTACCTGCCAATGTAAAGCCTTCTATGTTGGTCATACTTCTAGATCTCTTAGAATAAGGATGACAGAACATCGTAGTGACATTAGGAACAAAAAAGAAACAAATGCTTTGTACAGACATACGATACAACATACCAATGCTCAGTTTATGTTCATGATCATTGACAAAATTCAGGGAGATAGGAACAACCAACAAGGTTGGCACACCATTTTAAACCATAAAGAACAATATTGGATCACCAACCTTGGATGTTTATTTCCCCCAGGTCTGAATGACCATCTGTGAGTTTCATATAATACTGGGTGGTTTAATAATTATGGTAACAATACTATATATTCATACAGATCAAGAATTAGTACGAATAATTTAATGGTGGTTAGGTCTACCACAATTTATATTATATTCAACCAAGTATGGTATGCATTTTTTAGGATACAAACATATATATATATATATATATATATATATATATATATATATATATATATATATATATATACACGGATTTGTATTCGTATCTGTCATGATGGCTTGAAATATTGGGTATTGTATGATTACAATGATGATTTAGTACCATTTATAAGGAGATCATTTCAAATCATTATAATCAATATCAATAGCTGATAATGAGGCTATATTTTTCTACCCTATTTATTAATGTTATATGATTATTATTTTTTATTTTGTTTTTATTAACATGTGGTTATCATACCAAAATATATATACCAGTTGTATATAGATCTACTATTTTCTGTTTTTGAATACCAAGGTATGCACATTTAAATATACATAGACTATGTTACTGGTTTATCACTATGGAATCTGCATGCACATATGATGATTTTTTTCAAAAACTTTGTTTTTTATCTTTGAAAATATGATTTAACATTTATATTTCTGGCACTAAATGTCACTGGTCGTATGCTTTGTAACTAAGATGGTATATGCATTTTGACACTCCATCCACTAGGTGGTGCTGTACCACTGCTTCCAGGTAATTAGAGATCAGTATAAATGTAGGCTGCTTTATTTCACATAAAAAAATTTTTTTGTATCCATTGATAAAGGCTGAATAGCCGAAACCGGTCTGGATTTGGAGAAATAATAAATTATATCTTCATTACTGTGTGTTCACTATCGTTCTTGCTGGTCGTTGGTGGTTTTACATTGTTGGTTTGACCCTGCACGCCATCCTTGCGGAGCGCATTGTTTGCTTGTGAGTTGTTAAGCCAGTTCTCTATTTCAGAGAAGGCTTCTTGCGCTTTTTGTTGGAGAAATTGGATGTTGAGTGCAGAGCATATGAGAGTTGTGTTGTCAGCGTATTGGACTATATTGGCTTTAGAGGTAGCTAAGTGGAGTTGGTTTGTGAAGATATTAAAAAGAAGGGGTCCTAGGATTGATCCTTGTGGCACACCTAAGGAGGTTGGGAGTGGGAGGGATAGAGAGTTATGCCATTTGATGGATTGTTGGCGGTTATCTACATAGCTTTTAAACCAGAGGAGGGTGGGGTTCTTAAGGTCAGAGAGAAAAGACAGTAGTTTATTATGTGAGACTGTGTTGAATACCTTGAATAGATCTAGGAAGGTAGCTGAGACAAATTTACCTAGATTCCTGTGGGAGTTTATAGTACTGGTGAATTTGAGTAGGGCATTGGTGGTGCTGTGGGATAAGCAAAATCCATGTTGGGTTGAAGACAGAAGGATGTTGGTGAGGAGATAGGGGAGGAACTGGTGATGAATACATCTTTCTAGGATCATAGAGAGGGGTGAAAGAATTGCAATTGGTCAATAGTTGAAAAGGTCTAGGGAGGGACCACCTTTGTGGAGTGGTATGATATATGAAGTTTTCCACAGGACTGGAATGGTGTGTTCGGTGATGGATCTATTTATTAGAAGTGAAATGGGATAGGCTATAGCTGTGGATGCAATGTGGAGGTATTCAGCAGGAAGGTTATCGGCTGCAAGGGTGGTTGGTTTGAATCTGGCTAGGAGTTTTTGGATAGTAGAAGTAGGAACAGACTTAAGTGTGAAAGGTATGGTACTGATTTGGGCCTGAGGTGGTGGTGGGGTGTTGGAGGAAGTGATGTTGTTTAAGAGTTTGAGTACTGAGGAGGTGAAATAGTTATTAAAGCTGGAGTCTATGTCCAGGTCTGTACCTGTTATATTGGGTGTGGGAGTGGTGCTTCTTCCGGGCTGTAGGATGTTATTTTTGTTGCCCAGAAGTTTTGCAGTTTGGTACTGTATTTGTTTTGTTGAGTGATACAGTAATTTTGTTTATGGAGCTTAACCTGCTTTTCTGCTTTGTTTCGGAGCTTGTGAAAGGTTTGCCTAGCTGCGGGTGATCTGGTGCAGCACCAGGTTTTCTAGGTTTTATCCCTGGCTCTAAGTAAGGCTTTTGTGGTTTTCTGGAGCCAAGGGGTGGGGTTGCTACGTATCCTGATAGTTTTTAAGGGGGCTAGTTGGTTAAGGATATTTAGGAATGTGGAGGTGAAGTAATCAACTGCTTTGTCTAATGAAAGGGTTTTGATGGGAGACCAGTTGCAATGTTGCAAGGCTCTTATGAAGTGGTCTCTAGGAAAATTTTTGTTAGAGTGGGTTTATAGAAGGGAGGGAGAGTTAATTATTTTAAGTTTTTGCTTAATGATAAAAGTGGGGCTGTGGTCGCTCAGAGAGTTTGGTAGGGTGCCACATTGATAGACAGTATTTGGTTGATTTATGAGGATTCAATCAAGTACAGATTCTCTGTTTGTGGCCTTATCAATATGTGTGGGAGTATCTACAAGTTGGGTGAAGTTATATAGGTTAATGTGGTGGGTGGGTGTGAGAGAATGGATGAAGTTCCAGTCAATGTTTACATCACCTAGCATAATAGTTTCTTGAGGGAAGGAGTATGAGGCCCAGTGAAGTTTGGATTCTAGGGTGGTTAGGTTGTCACCCGGGGATATATAGGTACCCAGTAGGTTTAGGTGCTTATGTTGGTTAAGGCAGAGCTTTGCAAATAGAGGCTCTGCATTGTTGAAGTTTTCATGAGTTGGTGCTAGGACCAATTTCCAGACAAATGACTGGTATCAAAGCCATGGCCTATAGCTCAATGCTAAAAAATGACTTTTTATTATACAAGTGGCCTACACTGGAAAGATGACCAGGGTTATTAAAAAGTCAGGAACGACAAACTCAAACATTCATTGGCAATTCTCCCACTTTCTCTGGAGAATAGGAGATTCATCTATGTATTACCATCCAGGGACAGAGATCAGGAAATTCCAGAAATGCATCAAGTCTTACTTCCACTTATGAAGTGCAGAGACAAGGCATCACTCTACACTCTGTTTCCATCAAAAGGAAAAAAAGAGTAAGAGACCTCATTAGTGAAACTCTGGGTGGGGGGAGGAAGGGGTACAAATACACATTAGACAGACTAGTGACCTAGGCACTTTCTATATAAATGACAGTTTTTCTGTGTCACTTCTGAAAGTGAAGATATGGAGGTTGATTGGTGGTGTCAGCCCAGCCAGCAAACCCAAATACTCAGACAGGATGCCTCTCATTTTTGGGAACCACTGATTAGTAGCTGGAGAGGTTATTAAAGATCACCTAGAAATGAACACCACTGCAAATCCATCAAAAAAGCTAACTAGCTACCTATGAAACAACTTGTTGACTTTCTACTCCCCTCTCAGCTATTTAAACTTAGCAACAATAAGACCTTTCCCCCACTAGCCTCTAGACTATTCAGAGATGCACCAACCTACAATCTTAGAAATCTTAACCACTCAGGTCCCTTCCTCCAAACCACCAAACTAGGCTTCACTGCACAATCCTTAGTATCTTAGTTCCAAACTATGGGAATTTCTCACCTCTTTTCTTAAAAATCATTTCTCTTACCCCATTTTCCAATCAGAAGTAAAAGAACACATTACAAGACTATTGAAATGTAACCATCTCTTTAGTCATATAACTTAACCTCTTCCTACTCTTCTTCCCTGTGCAACCTTGTTCTGACTCTGTTTCACTGCGATTCTTTCAGTGTGCCAACTGTTGACATCCACTCTGCATACAGTGCATACGTATATTGTGCTTTGCCAAGCACTCTATAACGTCATGTATCTAATGCCTTTATATTCCCAAAGCCAACTCTGAAATTCACATAATATATTTTTATTTAATTTATGTAAGTGTATACAAGTTCATATTGCATTTTGTCATTCACTATGTGTATAATGTCAATATCTACTGTATCTACCCCAGGGAGAGACTGAAACAGGTCCAATGAGATCAGTGCTCTACCTCAGTTAACAAACTCAGAATGAAAATAAAATAAATTAAATTAAATCCCAACATGCAACAGTAGATTAGGACACTGCGTGTGTGGCAAAGTCACAGACTGACGGATCAAGGATATAACCCTGCTGAGAACTGAAAACAACTACAAGACAGTGGTGTGGGGATGGATTAAAACACGTACAAGATATGTACAACCAGTCAGTCTAGCAGCAGGCACTGTGAGTATATATATGAGCTAAATGAGGTATGCTGATGCTTCATAAGGCATTAACCATTGCTATACCAAAGAGTAGTCAACAAATGTACTAGCATTCAATGAAGTAAGCCTGAAATGGATAATGGGGTTAAAAACAAAACATGCATGAGTAAGACAATATCAAACAATAATAATGAATCTTTAAGTCCACTGATCACAGATTCAAAACAGTATAGTCACCATACTGTCTAGTGGCCACCTAAGACCTCCCATTCAAGAAATAAAATCTTATAGTTTCATGAATCTATATAATATTTAACCTACTGGCAAATGTTTTAAAAAGCTAAGATGAAAATACCACATAGGTTCATAGGTAGGTACTAGGCTATCTGCCCTAGGCTTTTTATAAGCCTAGCCAGAATGTGTTGGCTTTCGCCTCCCTTTTAGACTAGATTTCTGAGCCTCTGTCCAGCAGGGCCATAGAAGTGGTCCCAGGAGCAAATTTACGATTTCCCATCCACTCATCAAGATTTTTCTTGAAGAGGGTCAGCGAGGGGCTCTGCCTAACATGGACTGGGATTCTATTCTAGAGCGCGGGAAGCCTTTGGGATATGAATCTATCCCTCCAGCATGTCCTACTTATTGTTGTGCTAAGGTTTAAGTCCTTGCAGCGTGTAGCTCTAATGGATCTGGTTTTCTTGAGGTGGAGCATGTCCAACAATTCCGGGTTAGACATGGCCTTGTATGTCAGGCAGAGATCACCTCTGAGTAGACAGTAAGCGACAAGAGTAGAGCTGGAGTTTCTTTAGATGAGCTGCATAGGGCATCTATTTGAGGCCCACGATCCTCTTGGTGAGGTATTTTTGAGGTCTCTCCAGCTGTTGCAGGTGTCAGGTAAGGTACATCCCAAATGGGGCATTGTACTCAATTATGGGCCTGATGAGTAGAGGGGCACAATGACCTCTCTAGATCTAGATGTGAACCCTTTCGTGATTAGGTGGGCTATATAGAAGGTTTTTCTAACCACTTTGGCAATGTGATTGTCAAAGGATAGGTTACTATCTACTTGGGTCCCCAGATCCCAGATTACTTCTTCCGTAATTAGTGGATTACCTCCTATATGGTAGTTTGTGGGCACTTTGTTTTTCCCAAAGGGGATGACTATGCATTTTTTTGCATTTAGCTTGAGGCCATGGTTCTGACACCAGGTATCAGTCTCCGTAAGGCCCTTCTAGAGGATGCTTGTGTCAGCCGGAGAGTCAATTTTGGCTCTCAGTTTGCAATCATCTGTGAACTTGGTCAGCCACAGTCCTCCCGTGTTTGCCTGTACCTCAGAGAAGTATATACCGAACAAGAGGGGTCCCAGGATTGATCCCTGTGGGACGCCACTTGTAACTGGTTTAGAGTCAGACATGACACCCGTGACTCTGACCATGTGAGTTCTATCCCTGAGCCAGTTTGCAACCCATCTTGTGACATATGGGTTGATATTTAAGCTGGTAAGCTTATTTATGATACCAGAGTGGGGTATTGTGTCGAAGGCCTTTGCGAGGTCTAGGTAGGCTGTGTGGACTACCTTTCCCTCATCCAAGGCTTTGGTAACTGTTTCAAAGAAGTCAAGTAGGTTTAAGAGGCAAAATCTGCCCTTAACAAAGCTGAATTGGGTGGGGTCCAGTGTTTGGAGGTTCCCAATCTCTTTGTTTATGAGATTCATGATGATGCACGCCATAGCCTTGCAGACCAGGCTAGTCAGGCTTATAGGGTGATAGTTCCCTGGATCCGTTGTGGTGCCACCTTTGTGGAGCGGGATCACTGTTGCTGTACGCCATTCTTTGGGTACATAGCCTGTGGTAAGACTGAGTTGAAACAGTGAATTCATGTAAGGGTTCAGTTCGTTTTGGAGCTCGTGTAAGACACAGCCCGGGACAACATCTGGTCCCATTGATGCTGTATTTTTTTACTTTGGAGAGGGCTGCTTTCACCTATGTGTCTGTGATGTCTAGAGGACTGTATTCTTCTGGGATAGACACAGACCCTTTTTGGGGGGGGTGGGGGTGGGAGGGTGAACTTTGCACTGAACCTGTCCGCCAGGATGTTGGCAATGTCTGTGTGGGTTCAGTGTATTTTGTGCCAAATTGCACCAGCTCAGAGCAGATCTGCAAGCTGCCACCCAGATTTTTGACGTAGCTAAAGAACGCCTTGTGATTATCTTTACAGTATTTGGCAATTTTTCTTTCGAAGCTGGCCTTTGATGATTTTATGAGGGATCGATGTTTCTTGCTAGTACTGATCAAGGATGCTTTCCCTTTTTGGGATTTTGCATTGTCATGTAATAGTTTCCTCCTTCTGTTGTATAGCTTATTTATGGCCGGGGTCCACCAGACTGGTCTCCTGTTCTTGGAGGAGTGAGTCTTGGTTTTACTTGGGATGGCACGATCCATGCATTCCTGTAGTAGCTCATAGAGTGCATTTGTAAAGGATTCTGCGGTTTGGGTAGCATTTTCCATTAGCCCGGGGGCTTTGAAACTTTTCACCTCGGTCATGAGAAGTGTGAAGTTTGCTT
The DNA here is from genome assembly GCF_019279795.1 of Protopterus annectens. Taxonomy (NCBI): domain Eukaryota; kingdom Metazoa; phylum Chordata; order Ceratodontiformes; family Protopteridae; genus Protopterus; species Protopterus annectens. Next base: position 377,789,585 of record NC_056730.1, read on the forward strand.
TTGAGAAATTTTTCACAGTGGTTTCCTTGGCTGGGGGTGGGGTCGGGATGTGGATGTCCACTGTGATAAGTTTATGGTCTGATCTTACCAACGAGGGATTTACCTCTGGTGTGGAACATTAAGCCCCCATGTTGGTGATGACCAAGTCCACTATGTTGTCCCCTCTTCTTGGAGTGTTGACCAGTTGTTCCATGGCATTTGAGTTTATAAACTCCAGGAACCATTGGGCAAAAGAGTTGGGACTTGAGTAGTTTTTCCCAGTCAATGTTTGGGTAGTTGAAATCCCCCAACATCATGGTGTTTGGTGAGACCTTCATATTCTCCAATGTTCTCAGGAAAGCTGCGTGGGGATCCTGAGACAAGGTGGGTGATCTATAGCAGGCTATGAACTGAAAAGCAGTTTTACCTACTGTTAGTTGCACATGGATGGTCTCTGCTGCCTCATGCAGTGCCACTAACCTGGAGGTGTGGTTATCCTTAATGAAAATGGATACTCCCCTGCCTTTAGTATTCCGGTCTGAGTTCTGGGGCCGAAAGGAATGGTATGAGTTGAATCCTGGTAGTGCTGGGGTGCTCTCTGGAGCCTTGAACCAGGTTTCTGTTACTGCACAGATATCAATTTTCTCCAAACTGAGGAGTGCCTCGAGTGCATGCATCTTGAGGTTTAGACTTCTGGCACTGAGTAGCATTACCCTTAGTTTTTTGTTTCTGGTATTATCTATGGAGGTGGGTTTGTCTTTTGAGCCTTGCCTAAAAAAGTCACTATGGGGGTGGCAAGAGCCTTAGCCAGTATTCGAAAGCCTAAGGGTGACGGGTGCAAGCCGTCCCTGGTGAAGCAACATGGCTTGTCTAGCATGTCATCCCAGGCTGACAGACACTGGGTCCCCTTTGAATGACACCAATAGCTTAGCCAATTGTTAAAATTGATCATTTTGTCTTTATACTGCGGCATCATTCTTGGTGAGGATAATATGCTACTCAGGGTCAGGGTCATACCGGCCTGGGCTACATGATCAGAGAGCTCCTCTATGTCTCTTTTCATGTAGTCCAGTGAGGTACGTCTCAGGTCATTCACACCAACATGGACAATGACAGAGTCATATTTGTACCTGCTGTGGAGTGACCTGAGTGCCTGTGTTATTTGGCAGATCCTGGCTCCCGACAGGCAGCTTACAGTGACCCTCTCCTTGTTCAGTCTGGTGAGTGGGACGTCAGTGTGCCTGACAACAGAGTCTCCAATTACTAGCGTATTAGGTGTGTTATTTAGCCTTAGGGGCTGTGACTGTGTGGCACACTGACTTCATAAAGTATGTAGCACGTGTAAGTTGTTGTGGGGTAGCGGTTGCTTGGGTGTTTGCTTTGGAGGTCTCTGCTGCTTTAGCAGATTTTTATTTAGAGCCTCCGAGTATGTTTTTGTGAGTTTATGTGTCTTGTTTGCTGGTGCGTTTGGTCTATGTGAGACTGGTTGTGTGGTGCGAGTGGTTTCCTTCTCCTCCTGACTGACTGTGGCAGTCCTGGGTTGAGAGAGCTCGGTCTCCAGTTTGGCTGTATAGTTGCATCTCTCACAAATATTTGAGTTTTTTGGAAGAAGGAGAGGGTTGTCTGTATACATAAGGCAATTGTAACATTGGCTCAAGATTCCCAGATTCACCAGCTGGACTGGAGAGTATACCTGAAACTGCACCTTGGACATGCCTGGATAGTTTAAAGAACTGGTTTATTGACTGACTGGAATGGATGAATAGGGAACCTTGTACTTCTGAATAGTATAAGGGGGTGTAGTGCTAAAGTTTGTTAGTGCTTACTGCGGAATTTGAGCAAGTGCTGGGCTGTAGAATGAAGGCTGAGTGCTTACTTTGACAGCCTGACTAGTTCTAAGGGAAAAATTGAAGAGCAGACTTTGTGGAGCCGGGAATTGTTAAAAATAAATAAATAAATAAATGCTTAAACGGCGCTGCGCTACATTACGTGACGTTGCGCGATGCGCAGAATCGCACAAAACCACGCTTAAGCGGGTTTTAAGGCAGGGAGCTTGAAAGAGATAGGAAATGGCCCAAATCAGCCAATAAGCAGCTAGTTACTGGGCTGAGACCACTCCTCCAGGGACAGATAGGCTGCTCAGAGCTCCCCACTCTCACTGGTGAACAAAGAAGCTTCCCCCTATCCAAGTAAGGATATGGGCAACACAGGAACTATGACACAGCCTAGAACTCAGCAATACCTGAAAACTGGACTATTCTAGCTCAGAAAATGCGGGAAACAATGATATATATATATATATATATATATATATATATATATATATTTTTTTTTTTTTTTCTGTGCGTTCTAAGAATGTAGGAGCATTCTCTTCAAATAACAACTTGCCAAACTGGTAAGGCCAGGTTCTGTAATTTAATTGTACTGTTTTAAAAATGAAGTCATTAAGACAGATCAATTTTAAACTGCTTGGTGATGAAAAGGGTACAAAAATGAACATCAGAATACTTCAGTGTTACTACTCAAACTTAGTAAAATTCATGTACATTATCTCATGACTCGCATAAGAACATACTGGCCCTGAATATTTTGGGTCATATATACTTCTAGTGTAACAAATTAATAAAGGGGCATGAAAAATCCCAAGTAGTAGCCTTCAAGTTTTACTTCATAACTCAGTGGTCCAGCACAGTGAAAAAATCAGCTGCAAATCCTACTGTTATACAGCACAACCTGTTTTAACGTTTTGAACTGTTAGTGCAACTCTGTTTCAAAGCTCTTTACAGAGAAACTGGACAACTCAGAAGCCAATAACTTGGAGAAACTAACTATTCTGCATCAGTAGCTCAAAGCCAGTGCCTAGTTGACTATTTAAAATGAGAAATTACATTTTGTTCCATACTTTCTGCTGGCATAACAAATAACAGGAATGTATTATATCACAAGCGATAAAAATGCATTATTTTTTTTTCTTTTTCTTTTTTTCAGTTTTATTTTTATCTATTTAAATGTGAACCATGTAAGCCCACTGAGCAAGTATCCCTTTTCAGAGGCAATCCAAGAACGATGTCACTTGCTCAGAGTCGTGAACTAGGCAAATGGAAGTGGAGGGAATAGAAACCTGAACACTTGACAACAGGAAACAGCTAGTTAACAGCTCATATGCTTAATTCTATGTACTAACTCCCAGAATTTTAAAGCAACAGAGCTGCTTTCAATTAATCAGAAGAAGATACAGCTGACGTAAAAAGCCAGCTCTCTTGCTAAAGGGTATACAACATAAACAAACATTTATCTGCTGAGCTGATAGAATGACATTCTATTGAAGGCAATGAACAGCTAAAGGTCATTGTGTGTTTCCAAACCAGAAGAAAGTAACTTTTTTCAGCTGCTAAGAAAACCTGCAGAGCAGACTTATTAAAGTCCTATGGGACAAGATCCCTGGATCTCTAACATGATTTAGCAGTGGTTTAGCAGGAAACGGATCCTATTAACATAAAAAGAAAGCAAAATTTAAGAACTTTTTGATTACAGCAATGATACTGGTCATAACCAAATGCTTACATTCAAAATGCACCTCAGTGTAACAAAGATGCTGTACACGACCATTAGTAAGAAGCCTATCCAGCATTGTATGTGTGATAACAGGTATTCAACACCATTCAGCGCTGCATGCGTGACAACATGTCTTCAGCTCTACCCAGCACTGCATGTGTGAAATGCATTCAGCTCTATCCAGCACTGCATGTGTGACAATGTGTATTCAGTGCTACCCAGCATGTGCCAAGAAGTATTCAGTGCTACACAGCACTGTTATCTGTGTGCTACAAAGCACTGCATGTGTAACAAGTATTTGGTACTGTCCAGCACTGCTTGTGTGACAGCTGCTACTCAGCAGACAGACAACTATGCATCATTCCTTCATCAGCTACTGAGAAAAAAAGGATATTGGTCAAATAGGTTCATAGGTAGGTAACAGGCTATCTGCCCGAGGGCATTTATAAGCCTAGCCAGAGTGTGTCGGCTTTCGCCGCCCCATTGATTAATTAACTGAGCCTCTGTCAAGCAGAGCCAATGAAGTGATCCCAGGGGTGTATTTTCTGTTACCCATCCACTCGTCAAGGTTTCTCTTGAAGACTGTTAGTGAGGGGCTCTGCCTGATGTAATGTGGAATTTTGTTCCAAAGCATGGGGAGTCTCTGTGACAGGAATCTATCCCTCCAGCATGTTCTATTTATTGTTGTGGCAAGGTTTAGCTCACTAGAGAGCGTGGCTTGCAGTGACTTGGATTTCTTTAGATGGAGCATGTCTATCAATTCTGAGTTGGACATGGCTTTGTAAGTCAGGCAAAGATCACCTCTGAGTAAGCGATATGCCACTGAGTACAGCCAGAGTTTTTTCAGTCAGGCTGCATAGGACATATGTTTGAGACCAGTAATCCACTTGGTGAGGTACTTTTGTGGTCTTTCCAGCTGTTGGAAGTGTCTTGTGAGGTACATCCCAAATGGGGCATTGTACTCTATGATGGGTCTAATGAGTGATGAGAGGAGGGGCACGATAACCTCTTTATTTCTAGATACGAACCCTTTAGTAATTAGATGGGCCACATAGAAGGATTTCCTAACTACTTTGGCAATATGATTGTCAAAGGAGAGATTACTATCTACCTGGGTCCCCAGATCTCTTATTACATCTTCTGTATTAAGGGGGCTGCCACCTATGTGGTAATTCATGGGTGTTTTGTTTTTCCCAAACGGGATGACTATGCATTTTTTGGCATTTAGCTTGAGGCCATGACTTTGACACCAGGTGTCCGTCTCAGTAAGGCCATTTTGGAGGATGTCCGTGTCAGCCGGAGAGTCAATTATGGCTCCCAGTTTGCAGTCATCAGTGAACTTGGTTAGCCACAGTCCTCCTGTGCTTGCCTGTACTTCTGAAAAGTATATGCCCAACAGTAGGGGTCCCAGGACTGAGCCTTGCGGGACACCACTTGTGACTGGTTTAGAGTCAGACCTGGAGCCTGCTATTCTTACCGTGTGAGTTCTGTCTGTAAGCCAGTTGGCAACCCATCTCGTGATGTAGGGGTTTATGCTCAGGTTGGTGAGTTTTTCTGTAATACCCGAGTGGGGAATGGTGTCGAAAGCCTTGGAGAGGTCAAGGTAGGCTGTGTGAACCACTTTTCCCTCATCTATGGCCTTGGTGACTGTCTCAAAGAAGTCAACCAGGTTTAGTAAGCATGATCTGCCCTTAACAAAGCCAAACTGGGTTGGGTCAAGTGTTTGGAGGTTCCCAATGTCTTTATTAATGAGTTCCATGATGATGTGCTCCATAGCCTTGCAGACCAGGCTAGTCAGGCTTATGGGGAGATAGTTACCAGGGTCAGTTGTGGACCCTCCTTTGTGGAAAGGAATAACCGTTGCTGTGCGCCATTCTATGGGTACATAGCCTGTGGAGAGGCTGAGGTTGAACAGCGTGTTTAGGTGGGGGGTTAGTTTGTTCTGTAGTTCGTGCAAGATGCAGCCTGGGACACCATCTGGTTCCATTGACGCTGTGTTTTTGGCTTTTGAAAGGGCTGTTTTCACCTGTGCATCTGTGATTTTTGGGGCACTACATTTTTTCCGGTATTGTTGTGGGCCCTTTTGGAGGTGAGAGGGGGGTGAAGTTTGCACTGAATCTATCTGCCAGGATGTTGGCAATATCAGTAGGTTCAGTATATTTTGTGGTATTTTGCACTAGTTCAGTGCATATCTGCGAGTTGCCACATAGATTCTTAACATAGCTAAAGAAGGCTTTGTGGTTATCTTCTGAATCCTTGGCTATTTTTCTTTCGAAGTTAGCCTTGTATGATTTCATGAGGGACCTCAGTTTTTTATTGATACTGATCAGGGATGTCTTTCCTTCTTGGGATTTGCTTTTTTTCTAAACTAGTTTCCTCCTTCTATTGTATAGCCTGTTTATTGCAGGGGTCCACCAAACTGGTTTCCTTCTCTTAGAGGAGTGAGTCTTGGTTTTGCTAGGGATGGCACGATCCATGCATCCTTGTAGGTGCTCATAGAGTGCACTTGTAAAGGTTTCTGCATCTTGGGCAGCGTTATCCTTTAGCATGGGGGCTGTGAAACTTACCACCTCTGTCTTAAGTAAGGTAAAGTTTGCTTTAGAAAAGTTTTTTACTGTGGTTTTCTTAGTTGGGGGTGGTGGTGGGATGTGGACATCCAGAGTGATTAGTTTATGGTCTGATCTAACCAGTGATGGGTTGACATCCGGTGTGGAACACCTGTCGCCCATGTTGGTGATGACCAGGTCCAATATGTTTTCACCTCTGGTAGGGGAGTTTACCAGCTGATCCAGGGCATTTGAGTTGATAAATTCTAGGAAGCGCTGGGCCTGGGAATTTGTACTCGAGTAGTTTTCCCAGTGAATGGTAGGGTAATTGAAATCGCCCAATATCAGGGTGCTTGGTAGGAACTTCATGTTTTCCAGTGTCTCCAGAAAGGTGGAGTGGTGGTCCTGGGTCATGGAGGGTGATCTGTAGCAGGCCACAATTTGCATTGCAGATTTGCCCGATGTTAGTTGCACATAAATGATCTCAGAGGTATCATGCTGCACCACTAACCTGGAGGTGCATATAAAAAAGTATATTAAAAAAATACATATATATGCACACACATAAATTAAGTTACTGAACACACAATAACTTTCATTTTAGAATAAAATCACTTTTATTCATTCTACACAACATTTCACTCACAGTGGAATGCCTATTACACATTCTTCTTTAAAGATGAGAAACAGACAGAAAGTGGGAAATGTGTACTTTTTATTTACATTTCAAAATCAACCTTCTCCACATCTATCAGCAGATATTGGATGGTTCGTGGTATTAGGATACCTCCTAGCAAACTGTGACGTTTCAAATTGCAGCAAGTGATAAGTAAACTAATTAATCATGACGGAATGCTACGTCTTGTCTTGTTCATAATACCCAAAAACTGATAGAGGTAATAAAAGAAAACAATATTGATTGTGGTTGCAATTACAACATTCATGTGTATTTTAGTTTTAGCATGCTTACAGAAAGATTACACAAGAAACCTTAACTTTAAAGAACATAAGGGATAAAAAGAATTTTATAAAGGCAAACTATAAAAGGAATTGACAGTGTCCTTCCAATTCTTTATAAAACTATCTTAGGGTCACATGTTATCAGTTGTTTAAAACTTCTAGAAGTTCAAGAATGCATTTATCAGTCACCCATAACAGCATTCAACAGTTCTCATTTGAACTTTCACATGCCTTATTATTATCTGAAAACTTTATGAGAACAGAAAAACTATCCAGTACTAAAGAGGAAACAGCTCAGTTCCTATGCCACTTCCTCTATAAGTAAGAGGAAATAAGGAGCTATGAGAATTTTATACACAGAAATAAATACTGTTAAAATGGTCAAAAGAATACAGCCACACTTAAAAGGAACTGCTACACTAAAACTCTCAATGGTGGACTAGTTAGTAAAGTGTAAGGACTGCTGTGTACTTGAAACTTCCTGTTTTTAAATGGCCGAGCCCACAGCTTGAATCCATAGCTCTCAACCAACCAGGGACATATTTCAACAGAATCGTGGACAAACCCGAAAAATATCAGGGACAATAGGGAACATTTTTAAAATAATATTTGAGACACTGGCAGATTTTGTGAAGTCAAAGAAATCTTATCACTCTTAATTGTTGTCATCATTTACAGAGTATAATTTACCAATTTATAATTTACTCCAAAATTCATAAGTTTTAAGAGGGATTAAGAGGGACAGACGTAACATTTGAGGTCTGAATAAGTTGTATTATCCCACAGTGTGTAGCAGTGTTTAGTCACACAGAGCCCTATGTTATATCTGAAATATAATATCCACACCACTGTCTCAGTACATACAATGGTTTATTTTAAAAATAGAAAAGTCTTACATGTTTTCCTTAAATAATTTCACTGTACATATGGACCGCCTGAAGGCACTATTGCTGGGTGAGGCTTATGCTGATAGAAATCACTGCTGACACCTAAGGAATGCAGGGTGCATGTGTATGAATATGCCAACATATTCTCAACACATTTTTGTACTGCAGTTTTAGCTAAGTCAGTGCTGGTGCGTTTTAGTGATCTTCTACATTCTTGTAATGTACTGGACAGAGTATGACATGAATAGATGGAGGAGGAGGCCTCAAAGTAGAGCTGCAGCAGTTTTTTTTTAATCTTCAAAGTCTATTGGTGAGCTTGCTTACATTTTTTTACTTTGACAATGACTAGTGCTTCATCCTATGGGTATTTTATTTTTACCCAAGATAGTTTCATTTTACTTTTGCTCTCCTTTTTATAATACAGGATTAACATTATTTTTTTTTACCTATTTGTTGACCAAGTAAAAGCACTTAACACAACTGTATCTTTTCTTTTTTTTTTTTTTTTTTGGGGGGGGGGGGCACAGGAAGCAGCTCATTAACAGATCAGCGCTTTAGTCCTCTGTGCTAACTTCCAGACTACTTCTTACTCTGAAGGTTTGCCAGACCAAGTGGAATAAGCAAATAAGCATTAATCCTCCCTAGCCACAATTTTATTTACAGTATTCAAGCAAAAGAAAACGTTTCTAGCCAAAACATTGAAAGGGGGTGTCTGACCACTGAGCAGCCTTTCAAAACTGCCACAAACAGATGATTAGGCGGTCTTAGTAGCAGAGTTCTCACAATGCATTATATATTAGTCATGTGCACACATTACTGATAATCAGTACGATTTCAACTTTGCACTCCTGTTTAAAAAAAAAAGAGACACAACAGGATGGTCTGATTCAAAGAAAATTCAGAAACTGCTTTAGGTATAAAAGAGGGACATGTTCTTAGAAATAACCTGTTCGTTTGAGGAAAAAAAAAAAGAAAACTGCACAAGCTTTTATAAATATTAAGGCCCACAGTTCTGAAATCCTTTAGAATGATGTGGCCACTACCAAGGAATGTGTCTTTCAAGAGAGATATACTGATGACCTAATGCGGTAACAAGCTCTAAAGGTGGTAGAGTTGATGTCTTACTTGCAGCACTTAGTCCCATGTGGTGCAACAGGGTACATTTGAGCCCTCAAGTATTCCCTTAAAAAAATGTTTTACAGTGGCCCAAGAAGGTACAGGAAGAAAACAGGCAAAAATGCAGAGATCAAGACACAAATGTACTTTAGCAGAAGTGTAAGCCAGGCCTATAGTAGTGGCATTGGTAATGACACACTGCAACATATATATAAAAAAATATATATAAGCATATATAAAAAAAATAATCGTACATATAAAAAATACTGTACTTGCGTATTATCGCAATCACATTCCAAACAGGGCAAAGGGCTCATTTCCAAGCTGTTTAGTTTTCTCTCACTTTAATGTTTTAATGTTGAAACAACATTTTATTTGAAGGATACTTCATGCTTCCTACAGTTTTGCTGTCTTCATAGCGTCTATGTACCTACCCACATTACTAAAGTGGAAATAGATACATATTTATGTTTTAGTTTCTACTGATTAATATGCAGGTAAAATGCTGCTTGTGCATCCATAATAAACACTATGAAGACAGCAAAACTAAAGGAAGCATGAAGCATCCTTCAAATAAAACATTGTTTCAACAGGAAGACATCATTAGAGAGAAAGAAAACTAAATGGGATGGTTTTACATCGGCCAAGGATCAGGACTGTCTCATGTCATTCTTAACATCACAGGGTGAAGCACACACCAGTAGCATTGCAATTACTTTGATGGCAGAAACATTATGTGAGGGCTCAAAGGCCACTGTCATACCTTTCAACTGTCTAGATTATTGCAGAATGTCCAGATTTCTGATTCATATTTTTGGTCCATTCCTCTTAAAAGTTATGTTTTTCTGGCAAATCACTGTGGAATGATGTTACTAAATAATGACATACATTTGCATTTCAGAATTTATCTCCTCCACAAAAATGCATGATAACACAAGTCCTGTTATTCTAGCAACCTTCTAACAGCAATATTTAAAACCTGTCCCTATTTTGGCCCCTTTGTTCAATATACATCTCGTCAGGAGTACGGCTTGGAAATGAGCCATTTGCCCTGTTTGGAATGGGGTTGCGATAATATGTAAGCACCAAAAATACTGCCTCATTAAGGACATGACTAAGCATGCAAAAGGTGCCTGGGAATTGTTTTTTCTACTATGATCTCCTGTACTAAAATCAGAACATTGCCAAAATTCTGGTCTCTTCTAGAGTCCACTCCATATATGCAAGAGTCACAAATCCCCCCCCCCCCCATTCAGCAGAAGTCTCCATAGGAATTCTTCACCTTCTCTGCATACAAACAACAAAAATGTGTTTTCATCATCACATGAATCTCTTGGGTATTGTTCCAAAGGGACAGTATGGCAAAATGTTTCAAAGATGCATTATTCTCTATATGAAATTATATTCCCTAACATTATGAGTGAACACTATTTGAATATTAAATTCTGTCGAACTCTCATTTCATTAAAGCACACCTGATAAAATATTCACCACATGCTAAGAGGATCTCACCTGGTCCTTGGTTATGTTAAAAGTTTCATTGAAACACTGACATTCTTGACTCAGAACACAACACAGGTCACCCAAGACTGAACCAGAAATAAAGGAAAATTAGATGGAATTCATAAAAATTCCTAAAGGTACATCCAACGAAAACCACATACATAAGATGAATTCACAAATATGGCGAATGAACTCCACTACATCAGCAACACAGTGACTTGAAGTAAAGTAATTGGTATAAGTGCTTTCCTGCACACCACACTCATGCATGCATGCACACACACACATACAAACGCACACACAAGCGTGCGCACACACTCTCACACACAAAAGCACAAAGAACTGCTAGTTTTAATTCCAAAACATCCATTTACTAAATTGGTTTTGAGTTGTTTTTCTTTGGTAAACTGAGAACTGGTAAGCACTACTCCAAATCAGGCACTTCAAATAAATGTTCTGAATAAAAGTAAATGCCTAATAAACAGGTAGCACATACAGACACCTTTGATGCAGAAAGCAGTTGGTTGTATTCTCAAACCAGGTAGATAGATTGTTGACACTGCAGTACAGCATGGGGGGGGGGGGGTGCATCGAGTTCACCATCCTTCACTTGAGATGTTAAACAGAGGTCCTATCTGCTTGAATTGGTGGCAGCTGTGGTGGATGTAAAAGACTGCAAGGCACCTATAAAAATGTGTAAGGGGACTTTCCGTGATGCCCTGGCTAAATTTCCCCTATTAGTAGGAATACCACCATGCATTTCCCTTGAAAAGAAGCTACTAGCCTAGTGGGGCTAACCTGGTCAACAAAAGATAAACAAGTCAAATAAAATAAATTATTTCCTTTCGGAGCTGAAGGCTTACCATCCCTCAGTACAATATCACAACCACAGTGATCAAAATGGTACTAAAAGAGAGCAAATCTTTTTGACTGGAGCTACAATACAATATGACTGAGCTGATGCAGATCTCTCACTGACTGCACACGTCACTTGGGGGATATACTACATATTTCACATACATCTCTTCTGGAATTGCTGTAATGCAAAATAACACAATGAAGATGGATTCCTCTTTCATCTGACAGCAGGAAGGTGCCAGAAGTCATCTGTGAATAAAATTCAAGTGCAGATATTACATTTAAAACATTAGAAATTTTATTGATCTGCTTTTGAGAGATTATATTTGCAAAGGTTTATTAAATGTATGTAGAGCTTTCTTATACAAGCATGGCAGCGGGGATGACCCAGTGGATAATATGGTTACTGTGACCTGCACTGCCAATGAATGCAGTTAACACCATCAATAAAGAACAGATGGCATGCTTTCAGGCAGCAAATGGGGTGACAAATAAGCTGGACAGCTCTTTGAATGGGAGGTCAAGCAAATGCAACCTATAGCTTTCTATAACTCATTCACAAGGGCAGAGGACAAAGGTCAGGCAGTGGATAGCCAGTACTTCTTTTAGGCTATCAATTCAAGACATAGGTTAAGAAATTTAGGAACATAGGTGTGAGAGTGAAGCAAATCAGATACATCTGTTCACTGCAAATGATGTAATAAATGCACTAAATAAAGACTAAATGGTGGGTACCAATGTGAATTGCAGAGTAGTGGTCAATATTATAGCCATCAGACTTCACTGTACTTATCTGTAGCCTAAATAAGGGCCACCAAGGAGAATATATTTCTCCTTTGATGATACCAAAACTAACTGGATGACAGACAATACTGAAAGGGAGAGAAAACATGTTAAATGACCTAGAAATACTGACTAGGTGGTTATAATACATGAGCAGTACAAAAAAATTAGTATTTTGCAAGCCAGCAAGAAAGTGAAAAATAGAAATGTCACATGCAGAGGGAAATAACTAGCAAAAATATAAAATAAATGTGGAAATGGCATTCTAAACATCCTGAAATATTTAGGGAATAATTTAATTAATGTTAAACTGTTCAGAAATGTATTCATTTTCATTATTTGTCTTTCTGTAAACAGTCAAGGCTCTATATGTAGCATTTTAAGGCACACAGCAGTGGGATGAGGACAGTCATAAAACTGAATAAAGGGAACAGGAACAAAGCATTTTAATACCATAGATTTCCTGCTAATATTTTTTAAAGGAAGCAAGCTCCACAAACCTCCAGCACTTCTCTCATGCAGTGGGGGCTAGGAGCATTTATCCACTTATGCGAGTTATTCAGTAAAAATTATGCAAATGCAATCTGAGGAAATGAAACTTTGAACTACAAGATAAAGTTCATTCCTTCAGTCTTCTCTGCACTACTGTCTAAGCTATGGACATTTAACAATGCATTCTATGTATGCATTTCAAAATAACTTAGAGAAGTGGGTGGAACAAAAGTAATATACAAAAGCACATACACTCCAAATTTAAGCTTGGGGAACTGATAATGAACAATAGTCAATATACAAATCATCCAGCAGGTAAAAATCTAGGAATACTACAGAGTGCTAATTAACAGGTAAATTATAAAAATAATGACATCACAAAGTTTAGCAGTGTGCTTATGGGAAATGAACCAAGTGACTAGCTAATGAAATAATTTTCTTACCCATCCTACCCAAACTGTTTTCCAGAGCTAAAATCTTAGTTAACACACCTACTCAAGTACTAAATACATCTACTTTGCAAATGAAGATGCTGAGACAATTAAATAAGTATAAGTCTACATTTTCAGTGTTGAGTGATGAACTGCAGAAAAAAAAATATTGTCAGACTTCACTTTAACTGAAAGATAAGTTCATACAAAGATAAGTTCATACAAGGTCAAACATATATTTTTAATTTTAATTCTACAGTCACATCAAATCATCAACAAAAAAGAAGCAGGAAAATTTATGATTCTGTAATGCGATTAACAGGCTGATAATTTAATCAATTTATTAAGTGAGGTGTTAGCAGTATAATGTTACTTTACATTATTTTACGAAGTTTACTTTTTCAGCATCAGTCCCACTGTTCAAGCTTACTGTAAGGTCAGTGTATCAAGCTATCTGAAAGACAGATGCAAAAGAACAGAAATAGATTTTGTTTTATTAGGATTTAAGATGAGGTGAGAGTTGTTAATCCAATGTATGAACTTTGAGTGTTCTTCCTGGTTGACTGGGCAAGATATTTAGACTTGTGTCGAGATAGGAGAGCGGAATCATTGCTGTACTACAAAATGCACAATTCAGAACACTGGGAAGGGAGAGAGTTTACACAGAGATGAAAAGGAGTGGGCCCAAGGTAGAATATAGCAATAACCCACGCCTGGGTGTGGGTAATGCGGGATTTACCCACGGTTGGCGTGGTTTCACCCTCGGGACCAAACAAAGACAACCGTGGGTAAATCCCGCATTACCCACACCCAGAAGTGGGTTATTGCTATTATACTATGACATTATTTAAGAAAAGAAATTATTACTTTTCTTAAATAATGGCATTGTATAATGCCTCTTTGCTTCCCTTCCGCAGCTGGCTGGTATCCGCGGCGGTTCTGATGTACTGTGCATGCCTATGCAGTACATCAGAGCTGTGGCCAAAAGCAACGGAGAAAGCAAGATATCCGTTGCTTTTTACTGTTTCGCTATGTTAAATGGGTTTAACATAGCGAGACAGCTTTAAAATAAGCAACGGAGATGTCAGTTGCTTATTTTAAAGCTGTCTCGCTATGTTAAACCCATTTAACATAGCGAACAGTAAAGCAACGGAGATCTTGCTTTCTCCATTGCTTTTTAAACCTGTCTCGCTATGTTAAATGGGTTTAACATAGCGAGACAGCTTTAAAATAAGCAACGGAGATCTCCGTTGCTTATTTTAAAGCTGTCTCGCTATGTTAAACCCATTTAACATAGCGAGACAGGTTTAAAAGCAACGGAGAAAGCAAGATCTCCGTTGCTTTTTACACACTGTGTCGCTATGTTAAAGGAGTTTAACATAGCGAGACAGCTTTAAAAAAAGCAACGGAGATCTCCGTTGCTTTTTCTAAACCTGTGTTGCTATGTTAAACTCTTTTAACATAGCGAGACAGTGTTTTAAAAAAGACTTATACTAATGGAAAAAGTCCGGGCGACCGGACCTTTTTCCAGTAGTATAAGTCGATTTACAACGTGCACGCTGGCCAATCAGCGTGCACGTTTTGGAATATTAATGGGGTGTCATGGTATAATAGTAAATAATGCCTTTGTTAGCAGAGTATTCCACAGACCTTGGTAACTATGGGGCAGCTTAGGATGATGTTGCTGAACCTCAGGGCTCTAAAGTATACAATTAGGTAACAGTTGTATCAAAGGTCTTGGACAGATCAATGAACAGGACCACAATGACTTTGCAACTTTTGAGGCTTTCGCATACATATTCTGTGACTGACAGACATTTAGTTTTAACAGAAAGTCCTGCTTTGAAACCACATTGCGCACTGTGAAGATGGATGTTGGATTCAATGAAGTGGAAATGTACATCCATTACAGATCACAAAATATTAAACAGGAAGTAAAGAGTAGCAACGTGCCTGCAGTTAACAGGATGAACTGAAGGAGCAACTTTATGAAGCAGTACAAAGAATGCTTCTTTTTGTAACTTGTGATCTCTGATTTCTTTGAGACTTGCACCAGAGGAACCTAAACATGGCTCAAACCGCAGAATCCTTCACAAACGCATTCTATGGACACCTACAGGAATGTATGGATCGTGCCATCCCAAATAAAACCAAGACTCACTCCTCCAAAGGCAGGAGACCTGTCTGGTGGACCCCGGCCATAAATAAGCTATACAACAAAAGGACGAAGCTACTACATAATAAAGCAAAATCCCAAAAAGGGAAGGCATCTCTGATCAGTACTAGCAAGAAGCTATGATCCCTCATAAAATCATCTAAGGCCAGCTTCGAAAGAAAAATTGCACAAGATACTAAGGACAATCACAAGGCCTTCTTTAGTTATGTCAGAAACCTGGGTGGCAACTCCCAGATATGCTCCGAGTTAGTGCAAAATGACAAAAAATACACTGAACCAACAGACATTGCCAACATCCTGGCAGACAGATTCAGTGCAAACCCCCCCCCCCCATCCCCCCCAAAAGAGCAAATCTCCATCCCAACAGAGTGCAACCTCCCAGACATCACAGATGATCAGGTGAGTGCTGCCCTCTCCAAAGCAAAAAACACAGTGTCAATGGGACCAGAAGGTGTCCCGGGATGCATCTCACACGAGCTACAAGATGAACTTAACCCTCACATTAAGTCACTGTTCAAGCTCAGCCTTACCACAGGATATGTACCCAAGGAATGGCGTACAACAATGGTGGTCCCGCTCCACAAGGCAGGAGCCACAATGGACCCTGGAAACTATTGCCCTATAAGCCTGACTAGCCTGGTCTGCAAAGCTATAGAGCGTATCATCATGGAACTCATAAACTATGATATCGGAAACCTTCAGACACTGGATCCTACCCAGTTTGGCTTTGTTAAAGGCAGATCTTGCCTCTTGAACCTGGTTGACTTCTCTGAAACAGTTACCAGGGCCATAGACGAAGGGAAAGTAGTCCACACAGCCTACCTGAACCTCGCAAAAGCCTTCGACACTCATGTATCATAAATAAGCTCACTAGCTTAAATATCAACCCCTATGTCACAAGATGGGTTGCAAACTGGCTCAGGGATAGAACCCACATGGTCAGAATTGCAGGTGCCTTGTCAGACTCTAAACCAGTTACAAGTGGAGTTCCACAAGGTTCAGTCCTGGGACCTCTCTTGTTCGGTATTTATTTCTCTGAGGTACTGTCAAACACGGGAGGACTATGGCTGACCAAGTTCGCAGATGACTGCAAACTGGGTGCCATAATAGACTCTCCGGCTGACACAAGCATACTCCAAAAGGGTCTCACAGAGACAGATAACTGGTGCCAAAGTCATGGCCTGAAGCTAAATGCTAAAAAATGCATAGTCATCCCCTTTGGGAAAAACAAAGTGCCCACAGACTACCACATAGGAGGTAACACATTAAGCACGGAAGAAGTAATTAGGAATTTGGGGACCCAAATAGATAGTAATCTCTCCTTTGACAATCACGTTTCCAAAGTGGTTAGAAAGACCTTCTATATAGCCCACCTCATCACGAAAGGTTTCACATCTAAATCAAGAAAGGTCTTTGTGCCACTCTATTCATCACTCATCAGGCCCATAATTGAATACAATGCCCAATTTGGGATGTACCTTACCCAACACCTGCAGCAACTGGAAAGACCCCAAAAGTACCTCACCAAGAGGATAAAGGGACTCAAACAGATGCCCTATGCAGTTAGGCTAAAGAAACTCCAGCTCTACTCAGTTGCTTACTGCCTACTCAGAGGCGATCTGTGCCTGACATATAAAGCCATGTCCAACCCAGGATTAATGGACATGCTCCACCTCAAGAAATCAAAATCTCTTAGAGCTACACGTTCTAGAGACTTAAACCTGAGCACAGAAATAAATAGGACATGCTGGAGGGACAGATTCATATCCCAGAGACTCTCATCACTCTGGAACAAAATCCCAGTCCAGGTTAGGCAGAGCCCCTCACTGATCCTCTTCAAGAGAAATCTTGACGAGTGGATGGGAGATCGTAAGTATACCCCCGGGATCTCTTCTGGGTCCCTGCTAGACAGAGGCACAATAAACTAACCGTAAAGGGACTATATTCTGTGACCTACTATTCACAGGCACAGTCTACAAATCTAAAAGTGTGGTGAAAGCCAAACACACACTGGCTAGGCTTATAAATGCCCTAGGGCAGATAGCCTAGTATCAACCTATGAACCTATCCTGCTGTGTCAAGTACTGAAACATCAAAGCAGGTAGATTATCTATTTCCTGTTGTCAAAGTTTCAATGCATCAGCACTGGCTAACTCTCAGACTGGGGAGCTGTTTGTGCTTTGCTAAACTCCAAGAATAGGAAGAAGGTGAGTTTCATGTTTTCTTTTCTCTGAGTTCATGCGACCTTAGTGATAGTATGTACAAAGCAAGGGGATGTGCAGTCTTGCCCACAAAAGTGTGGAGGGAACTGAAAAAAAAAATGTGTGTTATCTACAACTTTGGAAGTGACACCATTTTGAGTTTGTGACCTCCCAAGGACTTAGACCTTTTAGTTTCTCTTAATCATGTGCTGATTAAGCAACATACACTTATTTGTAGTGGAGCCTTTCTACTGATTAAAAGTTTTAATGGAACTGATACTGATTGAGTTGCAAAACAAACATTTAAGGGGAATGAGATCAGGCCCTGCAGAATCTTATTTCTTTTATTTTAGACAGTAGTTTTCTAAGCAGTGTTAAGACTAATACTATATGTAGCTTTATGTATGGTATGTTCTTAACAAATGTAAAGGTCTAGGAGATTTCTAGTCAGACTGGACTTCTGGAAAACGAAATGCAAACACGGCATGTCCAAAGATACCTACAGATGGGCTTGGTTCATGGCTTTAAATATATCTGCTATTTGTGCTCTAAATTTTTACCGTTTTTCAGTGGTACTGTTTTAGACAATTTTTTTTTTGTTTTGTTTTGTTTTGCTGGGGGCCATTTTCCCAGTGATCCTACAATGCTCCTGAAGGGTGTACTGCTGTTATTTGTGCTAACACTAAGTATTAATCTATTAGTTTATCATCAGAACTAGTTTTAGAGGTTGCTTCTGAAGTGCAGATTGCTACTTTTTTTTTTTTTGGCTGGACCTTGTGTTGGTGGGGGTGATTCTTTGGCTTATCAACTAAAGGAACTGTTTTTGTTATTAACTGTTAACTATTCTGTGTTACTGACTTGGCTCAGACTTTGATTTGAGGCTCTCAGGACTTGGATCCTATTCTCAGTGTCTTTCTGAGACTGGGTTGATTATGTTAAATGGAGTGGAACTAAATTACTGTGGTTACTCTATAACTGCTATGTTGTCAAGCTGTTTTGTGCTTGACTAGCTTCTGTGTGATCCGCTTAGTGGTTGCATTTAATTTCAAGCAAGCTTTAGATGTCTTTTGTTCCAGTTTATAATACATTTGCAGCTATAAGTAGCACTTTTTTTTACAAGATATTACTTAGACTTTTCTCTGGCTCACATTCGGAACAAGAGATTTTTATTTTGTATTTGTTATTTATTACAGACTACTGCAGAAAATTTTAGAAAACTGTTTCATTTTACAGCATTATCCTCAGACTTCCAACATTTGTTCACTTTATGTTTTGGAGAATACAACATCTCAACATTATTTTAAAATGCATTAATAATGTTTTGTTGATTTTATTTAATTTTTAATTTCATATTAAACAAAGCACAAGATGCACACAGATATGTGTGTGTATGTCTCTCTGATATATATATATATATATATATATATATATATATCGATTCTCAGCTAGAGCATCTTCGGCGTGGACACATGCGTGAATGGGAGTACCGTCGTTGAAGGTTGTGTGTCAGGGCTGGTAACTCAGCACGTAAAAATCAACTACCAATCCTTAGCGGACCAGAGTTCCGCTGTGGCGACCCCTAACCGGGAAAAGCCGAAAGTCACAAACAAACATATACACACACACACACACACATATACACACACATAGCCGGATCCAGCAGTAGGTGGCATACTGAGTTGCCTAGGATCCCTTGAAGGTTAGGGACCCAAACAAAATAAATAAATTATATATATATATATATATATATATATATATATATACACACACACACACACACACACACACACACACACACACACACACACACAAATACACACATAGAAACGCAATGATTTTTTTTTGTGTAGTTAGTGTTTAGTTTCAATCTCGCAATATTAATCTCGTCGTCTTCTGTTTGGCAGTGGTGTCTCAATACTGTTTTGTGGTAGTGCTGCCCTCATCTTGTATGGGTTTCTGTTCAGTCTTGCAGTAGTTTTGTCCTGGTCTTGTTTCTGTACTGTGGAAGTGGGTGCCTCTGTCCTGTGTGTCTGAGTCTGTGTGGGTGTTAAAGTTCAGTCTTATTGTGGAGGTGGGTGCCTCTGTCCTGTGTGTCTGAGTCTGTGTGGGTGTTAAAGTTCAGTCTTACTGTGGAGGTGGGTGCCTCTGTCCTGTGTGTCTGAGTCTGTGTGGGTGTTAAAGTTCAGTCTTACTGTGGAGGTGGGTGCCTCTGTCCTGTGTGTCTGAGTCTGTGTGGGTGTTAAAGTTCAGTCTTACTGTGGAGGTGGGTGCCTCTGTCCTGTATGTCTGAGTCTGTGTGGGTGTTAAAGTTCAGTCTTACTGTGGAGGTGGGTGCATCTGTCCTGTGTGTCTGAGTCTGTGTGGGTGTTAAAGTTCAGTCTTACTGTGGAGGTGGGTGCCTCTGTCCTGTGTGTCTGAGTCTGTGTGGGTGTTAAAGTTCAGTCTTACTGTGGATGTGGGTGCCTCTGTCCTGTGTGTCTGAGTCTGTGTGGGTTAAAGTTCAGTCTTACTGTGGATGTGGGTGCCTCTGTCCTGTGTGTCTGAGTCTGTGTGGGTGTTAAAGTTCAGTCTTACTGTGGAGGTGGGTGCCTCTGTCCTGTGTGTCTGAGTCTGTGTGGGTGTTAAAGTTCAGTCTTACTGTGGAGGTGGGTGCCTCTGTCCTGTGTGTCTGAGTCTGTGTGGGTGTTAAAGTTCAGTCTTACTGTGGAGGTGGGTGCCTCTGTCCTGTGTGTCTGAGTCTGTGTGGGTGTTAAAGTTCAGTCTTACTGTGGAGGTGGGTGCCTCTGTCCTGTGTGTCTGAGTCTGTGTGGGTGTTAAAGTTCAGTCTTGCTATAGTGTCCTGTGTGTAAGTCTGTCAATCTTGGTGTGCCTCTGTCGTGTGTGAGGGAGTCTGTGTGGATGACTCTGTTCAGCCTTGCTGTATTGATGTCTTTGTCTTGTGTCTGTGCTGTATGTGGGAGTCAGTATGGATGTCCTTGTGTGCCTCTGTGGGTCTGGCTACCTTGATGCAGTACAGAGGCTTGCCAGAATGTAACGGCATTGCTACTAAATGCCAGTCATAGCTCTTAATCAAATGGCACAAAAAATCTGGACAAAGCCAAAGATAATGGGGGTACAGCCCTAAAAATCAGGACAACTTTTAAATATTGCTCTTATGAACTTAAACAGTTGCTAGAATAAAAAGTGTTACCATGCATTTTCTGAAGGATATGAAGTCAAACTCAAATGCATGTCACTATTTAGTGAATTCAATCCCCCAATGATTTGCCACAAAAAAAAAATCCAGATAACTACAAATTTTAAGGAACAGACCAAAAATGAGTCACATCTGGACATTCTGTGAAAATCTTGACAGTTGAGGAGTATGCAATCAGTGTGTGCACACCTCTGAGTGGCTACCTTGCTGTGTTACAGGGGTTTGTCATAATGTAACATTGGTACTAAATGCCAGTGTGCATGTACCTGTAAGTGGCTATCTTGCTGTGGTACAGGAGCTTGTCATAATGTAACACTGGTACTAAATGTCAGTCAGTGTGTGCATGCACCTGTGAGTGGCTACCTTGCTGTGGTACAGGGGTTTGTCATAATATAACATTGGTACTAAATGCCAGTGTACACCTTGGCACATCAATTCTTAATGATCTAAATCTAGTAACAATATAGCGGTCTTTAAATGATGCTGTATGAACTTGACAGGGAAGGGGGTGCGGTGGCAATGTGGTCACACTTCATATTCTCCTGAGTAAGGACCCCAACTTGAAATGTGCTGGGGACCCCCAAAATGCTAGCGCCGTTCCTTGACTGCTGCCAAGTGAAACATAAACATGGAGCTTTAGCAAAACTGTTTCCACCACTTGTAAGAAGCTCATTTGGGAGATTACATAATATACAGATTATAAATCATTCAGAATAAAACCTTATGAACACCTAAAGGACCTTACAAATACTTCTGTTTCTTAGATAAATGCTAAGCTCTCTCTTAATGTAAGAATCAAACTACGTAAATATGTACAAGGAAAAGCAATGCATTCACAACCTTGTCTATTTTTTCTTTTCCTTTCCTTCTAACTCTGTACATTAGACGCACTACCTCTTTCATTTCCACTTTAATACTTTAATCTCAGCTATCAGAATGGTGGTGCTCTGACTGTCATTTAAAACAAAGCAATACTGTACCACCTCAAGTTGAACGTTGCATTCCAACACAAATAACTTAATGCTTACTACTATGCAACCTG
>NC_056730.1:377816309-377841309 GCF_019279795.1 Protopterus annectens
TGGGGGATTTGATGACTGTTTCAAAGAAGTCTATCTAGTTTAGGAGACATGATCTGCCTTTTACAAACCCGAACTGGGTGGGGTCCAGAGTGTGGAGAATACCCATGCCTTTGTGTATAAGATCCATGATGATACGTTCCATGGCCTTGTAGACCAGGCTTATTAGGCTAATGGGATGGTAGTTCCCAGGATCAGTGGTGGCTCCCCCTTTGTGGAGTGGGACAACTGTCGCTGTGCACCATTCAGTGGGCACAAAGCCTGAGGTGAGGCTATGATTGAACATGGTGCTTAGGTGGGGTGCCAGTTCAGCCTGGGATCTTGTCAAGTCCCATGGATGCTGTGTTCTTGGCTTTGGAGAGTGTGGTTTTTACCTGTGCAGCCATGATTATAGGAACTTTGCATTCTTCTGGTATAGGGATGGGACCTTTTGGGGGTGAGAGGGGGGTAAAGTTAGCATTGAACCTATCTGCCAGAATGTTGGCAATATCAGTTGGTTCTGTATATTTAGTGCCATTGTGCTGCAACTCAAAGCAGATCTGAGTGTTGCCATTGAGATTCTTGACAAAGCTATAGAATGTTTTGTGGCTGTCTTTAGAATCGGTGTCGATTTTGTTTTCATAACAAGGTTTGGAGGATTTTATGAGGGATCTCAGATTCTTACAGAGGGTGACCAGGGAGTTCCTCCAATCATGGAATTTTACTCTTTTTTGCAACAGTGTTTTCTTCTGTTGTAGAGTTTGTTTATGGCAGGGGGCCACCAGATTGGCTTCCTTTTTTTGAAGGATAGCATCTTGTTTCTGTTAGGGATAGCACAATCCATGCAATCGTGTAAGTGCTTATAAAGTGCATTTGTGTAGGATTCAGCAGTCATACCTCTATTGTCCATCTGTACGAGTGTCACGAAGTTTGCCACTTCTGTCTTAAGAAGCATGAAGTTGGCTTTGGAGAAATTTTTTATAGTGGTTTCCCTAATGGGGAGGTGGGGGCAGGATGTGGATGTCTAGGGTGATTAGCTTGTGGTCGGATCTGACCAACGAGGAGTTGACCTCTGGTGTGGAACACTGGTTGCACATTTTGGTAATGACCAGGTCTAGGATATTGCTGCCCCTAGTAGGGGTGTGGATAAGCTGATCCAAGGCATTGGAATTTATGAATTCCAGAAAACGTTGAGCAAAAGAGTCGGTACATGAGTAGTTTGCCCAGTTAATGGTGGGGTATTTGAAATCACCCATTATTAGGGTGTTGGGCTGTACCCTGATATTTTCCAGTGTATCAAGAAATGAGGAGTGGAAATCCTGGGGCATGGTGTGGGATCTGTAGCAAGTTACAATTTGGATTGCGGTCTTTCCCAGAGTTAGTTGCACTTGGATAATCTCGGATGCATTATGCTGAGCAACTAGCCTGGAGGTGTGGATATCCTTAATGAATATGAACAAGCCTCTGCCTTTAATATTTCTGTCCAGGTTAGGTGGCCAAAAGGTGTGGTATGAATTATAGCCTGGTAATGCAGGGGGTGTTTTCTGGAGCCTTGAACCAGGTCTCTGTCACTGCACAGATGTCAGTGTTCTCCACTTTAAGGAGTGCCTCGAGTGAATGCATTTTGAGGTTTAGACTTCTAGCATTGAGTAGCACTACTCTCAGATTTTGCTTGCTTGCACCTGTTAAGGTGGTGAATTTGTCATCTGAACCTTCCCTAAAAAAGTCACTATAGGGATGGCAAGAGCCTTAGCCAGTATCCAGAATTCCAAGGGCGACACGTGCAGGCCATCTCTGGCAAAGCATCGCGGTCTGTCGACAGGCAGACAAACACTGGCTCCCCTTAGAAAGACACCAGAAGCTTAGCCAATTGTTGAAGTCAATCATTTTGTCCTTGTACTGTGGTATCATTCTGGGTGATGGCATGATGCTACTCAGGGCTAGGGTCATACCTCCCTGGGCTACAAGATCGAAGAGATCCTCCATGCCTCTTTTCATGTAGTCCAGTGAGGTACGTCTCAGGTCATTCACACCAACATGGACAATGACAGAGTCATATTTGTACTTGTTGTGGAATGACCTGAGTGCGTGCGTTATGTGGCGGATCCTGGCACCCAACAGGCAGCTGACAGTAACTTTCTCCTTGTTTAGCCTGGTGAGTGCAGCATCAGTGTACCTGACTATAGAGTCACCTATGAATAGAGTGTTGGGTATGTTGTTATGCCTTATGGGCTGTGGTTGAGTAGCACACTGAGTTTGTGGGCTATGTGTCATTTGGGTTGTGTTGGGGGGGTGGATGTTGCTTGCATTTCTGCTTTGGAGGTCTCTGTTGCTTGAGCAGATTTTTATTGAGGGTCTCCGCAAATGTAGGTGTGTGTTTCATGTTTCTGTGTGTGTGTTTTGGTGGTGTGGGTTTTGAGGGACTATGTGATGAGTGTTGTGTGGTGCAAGTGTTTACCTTCTCCTCAACTGTCTAGTCCAGTCCTGGATGAAGAGAGCTTTGTTTCCAGTTTGGCTATATAAGTGCATCTCTCACAGGTTGTAGTGTTGGGTGGTAGGAGGAAAGGGTTGTCTGTGTACATGAGGCAATTGTTGCATTGCCCCAAGATGCCTAGATTCATCAGGTAGACAGGAGAAAACACCAGGAGCTGACCCTTAGACATGCCTGGATAGGTGCTTATTTTTTTTCCTCTAGACAAGTGAGGAAAGTTGAGCGGTAGTAATTTGTAGCTTATTTAGTGCTTACGAGTTCTGAACAAGTGCTGCACTCAAAGAAACAGATTTTAGTGCTAAAACTAAAAAACTGGCTAGTTCTAAGGGAAAATTTGAAGAGCAGACTTTATGGCACCAGGAATAATTTAACCCTAGCTAAGCGGCGATGCATAAAGTGTATTTTTTTTAATATAACAGTGGCAAATGAGCAAACTGATTTAAACCAATTAACCAATAAAAAGCTAAAAACTGAGCCCTGTTCTAGCAGTCTTCGATCAGACATGTTCTAACTGCAGACTCCTGCCACTAGGGTGCAGGGGAACCTTCTCCAAAAAAAAGATGGTCTGGAGTAGTGCTTAAGTTATACAAACAAAGCTAAATTCAGCAGATCTGAATTTGGTCTATGCTACAGTAAACAAGGCGTACCAATTTCAGAAAGAAACAGTTCAAATAAGCAGGCACAATAAGCCTTTAACCAGAAACTCCCAGCTCAGAAGGGCAGAATCTACCCCCTCCTCCCACAAGAGTGCAGACCACACCTTCTTAATGTAAAATAACTGGCCCAAAGTCCAAGTGCTTAAACCAACTTATCCACTTTTAGAATAACAAACACTAAGCCTTCAATCAGCAACTCCCAACTTAAAAGGATGTAAGTTACCTGTCTTGTCACAACAGTGAAGACCACAAACCTTCTTAATGTAAAACAACTGGTCTGAAGCCAAAGTGCTTCAACCAAAGGCTTAGAATAACAGTTACAATTTAATCAAGCTACTAACAAGCAGTAATAAATGCAGCAGAATAAATGCAATTAAGTACTTTTAAGAACAAGCAACAAAAGCAAATTAAAGTAATAAAGTAGGAAGAAACACAAATGCAGTAAAAGCAAATGAATAAAGTGCAATTTTTTTATAGAACAATAGAAAACGAGCAAGGGCAGCCGCGGTGGTGCAGCGGTTAGCGTTGCCGCCTCACAACAAGAGGTTCTCCGGTTTGATCCTCGGCTGGGGTGCCTTCTGTGTGGAGTCTTCATGTTCTCCCTGTGGACATGTGGGTTTCCTCTGGGTGCTCCGGTTTCCTCCCACATCCCAAAGACATACTGTAGGTGGACTGGATACTCTAAACTGGCCCTAGGCATGAGTGCATGCATGCGTGTGCCTTCCATGGAAGGTTGGGCGCCAGGCTGGCAACTCGGCACCATAAAAACTCCACTGCCAATCATGAGCGGACTGGTGATCCGCTGTGGCGACCCCTAACCGGGAAAAGCCGAAAGAAGAAGAATAAAAAACAAGCAAACTGATTTAAACAAATTACCCAATTAACCAGTAAAAAAGCTCAAAACTGAGCCCTGTTCAAGCAGTCTTCAATCAGACAAGTTCTAACTGCACACTCCTGCCACTAGGGTGCAGGGGAACCTTCTCCGAAAGAGATGGCCTGGATTAGTGCTCAAGTTATACAAACAAAACTAGATTCAGGATGCCTGAATGTAGTCTATGCTACAGCAACCAAGATGCTCCAATTTCAGAAAGCAACAGTTCAAATAAGCAGGCACAATAAGCATTTAACCAGAAATTCTCAGCTCAGAAGGGCAGAATCTAGACTCTCCTCCCACAAGAGTGCAGACTACAAACCTTCTTAATGAAAAATAACTGGCCTGAAGCCCAAGTGCTTTAACCAGAACTAATACTTTTAGAATAACAGACACTGAGCCTTCAATCAGCCATTCCCAACTTAGAAGGATGTAAGCTACCTGTCCTGCCACAACAGTGCAAACGACAAACCTTCCTAATGTAAAGGCTTAGAGTAACAGTTACAATTTAATCAGGCTACTACCAAGCAGTAATAAATGGAGCAGAATAAATACAATTGAGTACTTTTAAGAAGAGGCAAAAGTAAAACAAAGTGCAATTTTTTTAGTGAAGTGCAAGGAGAGAGGAAGAAGAGCAGAAGAAAAATTCAAGGTTAAGAACCTAAGTGGTTTGGCCTTCTCAGATGTTCTCTCTGTATTAAGTAGAGTGAACACCAGACTGGGAGGGGTGTCCCAGATCAAATTTACTGTAGGGGCAGGCAACTGCAAAGACACCAACTATAACACCACAAGAATTGGGTGGGGGGAGGAAACAGTTTCAGACAGATGAGAAACAGAAAATAATGCCAGAAAATATATAAAATAATTCAGTCAGGCAAAATTAAGATAATGCAGAACTCTGAAAGGTAACAATGCTAAGAAATATACTTATCAATCAGCGATATATTTCCAGATTGTTTGAGAATCACACTGCAGCCAGAACACCAGGAATTTCAAATAGTGTATGCAGGAATATACAAACAGAAACAATTTTTAAATTAGCAAGCCTTGAAACAACAGATAACACAAAAGCTGTTAGATCAGTTTTATAAACTAGTTTTATAAACTTCACCACAGGAATAGGGGGGAAGCAGTTTCAGGACAGATGAGGAACAGAAAACAATGCCAGAAAATGTATAAAATAATTCAGTCAGGCAAAATTAAGTCAATGCAGAACTCTGAAAGGTTATAATGCTAAGAAATATACTTATCAATCAGCGATATATTTCCAGATTGTTTGAGAATCACACTGCAGCCACAGCACCAGGAGTTTCCAACAGTGTATTCAATCAATCAGTACATACACTAATAATCCAAAACTTTTCTAGGCTGTAGGCAATAAACCGTTAAATCCAGGACAAGCTACATAACTAATATCAAACACAGAAAAACAAAATGATACCATAGTCCAAACACCCATTTTATACAGATAGTACTGGCATAAACCAACCAGACAATTAATCAAGCTCTTGATGTCCCTACTCAATCAAATAACCTCCTTCAACATTTCTCCTTCCAAACAGTTCTCACAGATATCATCAAAAATATCTCAAAAAAATTGAAGCCTACTATAACTGACCCTTGCAACCTACCTGACGATGTACCTCTCAACCTCTTAGTGCAAGAAATCTGGACAAAGGCCCAAAAATAGGGACATATTTTACATGCCGCTCTTATAAACTGATAAAGTTGCTAGAGTAACAGGGTTTGTTTTAACATATATTTTCTGAAGGATTTGAATTCTGAAACTTAAATGTATGCCACTACTTAGTGACATCAATCCTTAGATCATCCCGGTGATTTGCCAGAAAACCACAGATTTTATGAGAAACAGACCAAATATATAAGCCAAATATCTGGATAGTTGAGAGGTATGTCTGGTGAATATCTTAAAATAGCAGCTGAAGCTACTGCATATACACATCCTCAATTCTGATAAATCGATCCATACCTAAAAATAAGGTCCCATCGCTAGGGAAAATAAGTCATTATTCCACTTCTCAAGTGTGAAATCTATACAGATCTCTCAAACAGGCCAGTTGTTATTTTTCTCCCTTATGGAAAATACTAGAAAAATGTATTCACATGCAACTTCTCATCTACCTAAATAGATAATCATATTTCGTCTTCAAATGAATACAGCTTCCGCTCTCATCACAGCACATCACTGCTTTACTGAATTTTGTTAATGTCTGCACCCAAAGAAAAGCTGGAAACCTAGTCCTCATCATCCTCCTAGACTTATACTTATCAAAAGCTTTTGATACTATCTCCCTCCACAATTTCTCATCATTAAGGCTGCCCAACTTCTCACTGCAGTGGTTATATAACTAGCTCTCAAGAAGAGCACAGGCAGTAAAGTGGAAAATGTTTTTTCTACCTTCTTGCCTGTAACTAGTAAAGTTCCACATTGTTCCATACATTTCAACATATTCATTAACCAACTCTACACTGCTGCAAAAATGCTACCCTAGGTCAATATGCTGATGACTCAACTCTAATCTGGTTTGCCCTAACTCTTGACAAACTCCAAGACCTAACACAACAATCATTCCTCTTAATTGAAACAGGGCTAAATAATTCACAACTACTTATAAACTCTACCAAAAAAAAAAAAAAAAAAAAAAACTTACAGCTCTTTACCCCAAAATACATCTCTACCAAAACAGTATTCACTATTGCCTCTACCAACACCACCATGACAAAACAAGTAACTCGCACAAAATTACTGGGTGTCATCACTGATAATCAGTTGAAATCTGACCGCAATGTGTTGTTACACATGGTTAAAAAACTCATGAATTAGGTACATTATACAGGGTAAAAAACCTACCTCACTGACATGCCCAGAAGACACACAGTATCAACATTTTTACTACCATCTCTCCTCTATGCTGCCCCAATCTTCACAAACCTTCAAGATTCACAACTATCCAAATGTAATGCAATGCTATAATAAAATAGCCACATTTGCTGTAAATTGTAGCCATATCATATGAGTACCTCTCAACCTCTTAGCACAAGAAATCTGTATAAAGCCAAGAATAATGGGGGAACAAAGGCCCAAAAATAGGGACACATTTTAAATATTGCTCTTATCAACTTAGATGTGAGAGTAAAATTCTTTGTATTAACATACATTTTCAGACTGACAGTAAAATGACTATCATAATTTAGTGACTTCAGACTTCAATGATTTACCTGAAATCCATAAATTTTATGAAGACCAGACAAAAATATGCAACAAAAATCTGGACAGTTGAGAGGTAAGAACCATATAACATACCACTGTCTAGCACTCATAGAATTAAAGTAGTTAGAATTACCACATCACCTAGCTCATTGTCAACTAACTACAATACACATACTTCTCTACAAGCCAGAAACTTGTCTTGCCTTTAACAACTTAATACAATACTCCCCAGAAGAATTTATGCACTACAGAAAATTCACTAATCACTGTAACCAAAACATCTAATACTGCTGGTGACTCTCTGCATTCAAATAGTGTAAAAACTATGGAACCACATTCTACTACCACTAAACTCTATCCATTGTAAACTCATAAAAAATAAATAAATAAATAAACTGGTTCTCAAATCAATTGATCTACTGCTAAATATCTCCAGGATAAGTACCACTGCAATCTACAGCTTGCCATCACAAACCATTTCTCTACACTCAGAATCCTACCCCCACAAACAGTCTTCAATACCGGAACAATTTTACTAGCATTGCCTTGTCAAAAACATAGATTTCTGACATTGCTCACTTCCCAACCGCTATACTTCTAACATAAACCTAATGATAGCCATATATAATTGTTTCTGAACCTGCTTCTATCCCACCTCTACACTACATTAGCATATTCTGCCCTACAGATTTATTTCCCTTAATTCCATTTCTTTGAATTCTTAATCACTAATCACAAAATCTTTTATCTATTGGACAAACCCACTAGTACACCTTATCTAATGCTCAATGTTCAACATCTTCAAAATGCATTAGTATCTTTTATACTGAAACAGCTTTGTGTGACATTAACATAATCAAATAAGCTAATGCATATGTAATTGTTAATGTACATTATTTAATGGCTGTCATTTACGTTGCTGAATTACTGAATGTCTTTAAAATGCTTGTAATATGTTGAAGCTTTTTTCTTATTTTTTTTTATTAAACCCAGTCAAACAAACCCTGTAAACAAAGGGAAATAAAAGCAAAATAAATTAAAAATGCAAACTGAAGCAGATCTTCTAGAGATGTTAGCTGAAACTCATCTTGCACAGAAAGAAAAGTTTCCCCAAAGGGGTACTTAGCTTTTAGTGAAGACTTCGGATCTGAAATTCGAACACGAAAATCTCAGGAGTTGGCCGACCAGCACTTGCGAACTGCTTTTGCTTCGGGCACTGCGCGGCAAGAAAGACTGAAGAAAATGGCATCGGCTGCATCTTTTATACTCCTGGTGCACTGACGTCAGGGAAGAGGCGACAGTAACCGACACAGGACCTAGACTTTGGAATTCGGGCCGACTGACGGTAGCCTGCCAGCAGGATAACCCAACTGTAATGACTGCAACAGTGAAACACGAAGAACATCACTGGAGAGGCATTTCCAAGACACCTTCACTACACAGTTTCCCAGGTCTGTCCTGTCACCTCCCTGGCCCTCTGATCCAACCTACCTTCCGTGAACACAAGGCCTGCAAAACCAATCATCAAACTTCGACTCAGGGAGATCTGGAGCCAAAGTGCAGCTATTAGCATTCATTCAAACATGGTGACTGTTATGGATAATATAAGACTAGTGCAGAACTCTCAAAACAATTCATTACTTGGGGTCAGATGAAGCAAGTCATTTCACCCAATCAAGATCCTAAGGTATTCTCTCATCATTCCCTATTAAGGTATGAAGTCTCCCAGATGAACTAAACAAAGCAAGTTGCACCTTACTGAGCACTAAACCAATCATCTTTAAAAACAAAGGCAGAATACTCTGACTAGGCATTAATCACATATGCACAAACAGCAGATAAGAATTTCCTTTCTGCAACTTGTACTTGCATTGAGATGACCCTTTTACTAGCACAACTCCAACTGCACAGCATGCAGCTCGGGGCTTGTGTATTCCTCCTATACATGCTTGGACCTTTCCTAAGGATCAACATCAGAGTACGAGAAAGATAACCTCCATTCAGGATGTTTGGTTTCAAAAATAGCTCTATATGTACAGGTAAGAACAACTAAATCTAGACTATTCTTTCAACATCCAAAACAGGTCATGTCTCCTTCCCCAGCATAGTGGTGATGCCCCATATCCCAACAGTCAGCTTCCACTGCCAGGGTCTACTCCATCTTAACCTGCCCTAATCTTATCTGCAGTATGGCTGCGCAGCACCGGACTCTTCATCCTTCTACTTCTGGATGGTAAGCCCACAGTACAGGTCCAAGAGGCTTTTTGGGGCTGAGCACAGCGAAGGTATATGAGTACTGGACCAAGAGATAAACTATGGAGAACATGTCCAGACGTGGTTCCAATGATAGGTTCTTGTATTTCGATTCTTGTTGAATTTCTCTGATTCTTTAAATGAACTAATATGGAGATTACATTCTGTCTCACTGTTTGGCCCCTGCGCTCAGACTAACCTGACATTGGTAACCTCACAAGGAGCAAAAGGTTTTAGACAATATCACTCAGAGGGTCATGCAAACCCCTCCACTGCAACAAGGTCCTGATCTCAGGAAGGACTGTGATAGCCAGATCAGTTGTATGGTTGTAAAAGCTATCATAGCTAATCTGCTTATTGGGTACAACCTGGTTACTCTTTGCTAGTTTATGTACCACATTACAGTGGTGTTATCAGTCCTTAACAAAAGAGAACCTGGAGCCCACAGATGTTTCAAAGTTTTTAGTGCATTTACTAATGCCATCATTTATTTGATGTTTTTGTGCTTCTTTTTGAAATGATGGTCCAAACACCACAGATAATCTCTTGCATTCACCCCACCCCCACAAAGTCTGAAGCATCTATAACTACAAACTGGAAAGCAGCTGAAAGGGGAAACTGGAAGACTTGGATTCAGAAGCAACTGGTCGATCCATCAGGGATTTTCTTTTCCTGATAAAGCTCATCATAGGGATTTGAAAAAAGAGGGCGCAGGTTCTGGGCCCAGTTAGATTTGAGAAACAAGTGATTTTTTTCCCCATGTATAACCTGGCTAGAGAATCAAAAGAATATGGATCATGAATCTCATTGATACATGCCCAGGCAAAGACTGAGGCACCCATAACTACAGACTGGAAGGGGTTGAGGGAGGAAATTGGAAAATCTGGATTCAGAAGCAACTAGTCTCCACCCATGATTTTTTTTCTGATGAATTTCAGCATAGGGATTTGAGTGTATTTCGGTTCTGATAGATTTGAGAAACCACTGAATTTTTCTCATGTGTAAACTGGCTAGGGAGATCATAAGAATAGTGGAAGACATGCACCCCAAATTCCTAATGTATTCCATTGCTATCGAGATTACCAAGAAAAATAAAGAAATCGTTCTTGGTAAAAGGTTACTTTTTCCTGAGGGAGAAATGCAATCATTTAGGAAGTGTTTAGCAGGCATCCTAAAAATACTACCCTTTGGGGAACAATGAGAGATGACTTTCTCCAGGATGAGGTGAAAACCTACATTTTAAAACAAATTTTTGACAATGAGAATGGATTCCTGACCATTTTGAATACTATTTGCAAAAATAGGGCAGTTGTCCATGTAGGGAAAAATGTGATGCCTTGTAACCTGCAAATGTAATCACTGGTACTAGACATTCTGGAAACACCTCTGATGTTGTGGACAGACCTACGGATAAAGAAGAGAAAGTACAGCTGTAAAAGTAAACTTAATATAACAGAAGATGTTAGAACGATTTCTGCTGCAGTAGCCTAAGTTATATAGATTATATCCTACATAGTATACAACATCAGGCCAGCTTCCAATGCTTCAAGGTACCGCCCATGCCCCCAAACAGCTTGTTTGCCAATTCATTCATAGCTTTTATGTCAACAAACAGAGGAGGCTACAGCCTCTGAGGACAATGCTAGGGAAAAAAATACACGTCCACACCCTAGCAAAAATTATACAAAAAATAAGGGGGGGGGGTGGAATATCTACTGTTATGCTAAGTTTACTTGCACAGTTGTACTATGTACATCATTATGATCACTGCTGCAGTAGCTTAAGCTTTATAGGCATATTACCATAGCTTAGGAAAAACTGGGAGAAGGACGAAGGGGAATGGTCCAAGTACCCCAGGAGAAGGATCCTAGCTAAGCCTGACCTACACCTGAAGAAATCAGCTTACAGTGTTTTGTAAAAGTACGCACAAAGAACCAATTTACGGATTCTAGACTACTTCTAGAATTCAACCCTTTCAAAAACACCATAGATTAAGACAAGGACCTAGTAGAGTGAGACTTGACTCTGCCTAAAATAGTTTTGTTGAGGTAGGTATAACAAAAGTTAATAGCCTGAGACACCCATTTGGAAATAATATGCTGAGACAGGTTGTCCTTTCTTCTCACCTTCCCAAGAAATGAACATTTTATCAGAAGTTCTGAAAATTGTGTTCTGTCAAAGTAATAACAGCATTTACTGTGGACATCTAAGGTATGAAGAATCCCTTCTCCCCCATTTTTAAGCTCTGGAAAGAACACAGGGAGATGACTAGACTGACTTAAGGTAAACTTGGATACCACCTTAAGCACAAAATAAGGATTACTTCTCAAATAAACCCTACCTCTGTAAAAAATAAGGCAAGGTTGACCCACCATAAGAATTGAAAATTCAGATACTCTTCTTGTAAAGGTCAGAGTAATGCATAAGACTGACTTCCATGTCAAGCAACTCATGTCAGCATGAGGAGTGTGTTCAAATGGAGCAAATGTTAAGTTTTACAAAATGGAGATCCCAAGGAGAAGCTACTGGTTTTCTGAGTGGCTTCTTATGCAAAATCCCTTTAAAAAACATTTTGACATGAGACTGCATTGAAAGAAGGGGATCCATGGACATACATGCTGAAATGGCTGAAAAATGAACCTTGACTGAGAAGACAGATGGACCCTAGGATAGTAACTTGCATAAACATTGTAAAACCAGGGAAACACTAGCCCTGAATGACTTCTGGTCCTTTTGTTGGCACCAACTAGGAAATCTATCCTCAGAAAACAAGTTAGAATAGTTGTGTAAAATCTTACCATAACCATAGATGTCCTTCTCTTCCATGTTGCAGTATTCAAAACCCTTGGGCTATCCTCTGCTGGCTACCTGAACATCCGGCCAGTATACAAAAGCATCTAGTCACTAATAGGTATGTGTAATGTCTGACATTGGCCAAGGGTGCATAGGCCATAAAGGTGATGTCTGCACATACCTTTCCTCAAAACTGAACACCCCAGTCCCAGGATAGCTGTATAAGACATGTGTCATCCAAGAAGGGATAGTTTTAATTGAAAAAGGGGGCTAGGAGGGAGGGAATAAATACTGTAACATGGAAGAGAAGGAAATCTATGTTTATGGTAAGATTTCACACAACTACTATGTTCTTCTATTCTCATGCTGCAATATTCAAAATCATTGGGTGAGTGCCAAAGCTCAAAGGTAAGAAGAAGGGGTGGCATGGGACTGTTTTCCGCAGAATCATGTAGGATTGCTCTAGCAAATCCCGCTCTAGACCTGGAGATGTGATCCAGTCTGTAGTGTTTAGTGAAGGTATGGACAGATATCCATGCAGCTGCCTCTAGAATGGAGATGAAGCAATGGCTCTATGGGAGAGGGCCTTAATTTTTGAATTTAGATGGTTTACCTGGTAGGTGTAGCAAAAGGATATAGCCCTGGAAATCCAGGCAGAAATGGTCTGTTTTTTTTCACTGATTTTCCCACTGCTCTGGAGTGAGACAAATAATTGCTCTGATTTCCTAATGGACTTGGTCTTGTCAAGGTAAAATCTAAGCTGACTGTGAACATCAAGGGAATGCAACACTCTATCACTGTCATTATGGGGTTGTGGGAAAAGATGGGCAGGTGAATACCCTGGTTTAAGGACAGCTCATTGACCACCTTGGACATGAAGGAGGGGTTGGTCCTCAGGGTCACTCTATCCTTGTGGAAGAGAAGAAAGGGAGGTGTTGCTATGAGGGCCTGGGGCTCTGACACTCTTCTGGCTGATGTCAACTACACCAGTTTTCCCAAATACAGTGTTTCAGAGATGCTTTAGATGTTGGTTTAATGGGAGCAACCATGAGTTTTCTGTAAAACATAGTTCAGGTCCCATGGAGGTAGAACCAGCCTCCTGGGGGGGGCTGAGATGCAGTACTCCCTTGAGGAATAACTTTGCAGGAAGGCGAGATGCTAAAGAAGGGTCAAGAGGCAGACAAGCCAAAATAACAGCAAGGTGGGCCTTAACAGAGGAATATTCCAACCCTGCTTGCAAGGCTTAACAAAGATAGGACAGCACTAAGAGGACCTCACCTTGAAGTGGGTCCAGCTGTCTTTGTAGACACCACATGGAGAATCTTTTCCATTCAGACAAATAAGATTTCCTAGTATTAGGTTTCCTGGCCTCCTGCAGGGTCCCTTGTCCTGTGTGAGAAGGTCCACTCTGTGAGGTAACGTGTGATGATTGCCTCTGGCTAAATGCAGAAGGAGGGGAAACCATTGCTGTCTTGGCCAAAAGGGAGTCACCAACAAGATTTTTGGTTTGTCCTGCTAGATTTTCAGTAGGACTTTTTGAAGAGAGAAGCGAAGCATCCCCTTCCATGAGATTGAAAAGGCATCCATTGTCCTTGCTAGGGGACTGGGTAGCCTGGTGCAAAATAGTGGTCGTTGTCTGCTCAGAGGGGAGGAAAACACATCTATTTGTGGTATACCTCACTTGTGGATAATGTCCAGGAACACATCCCTGTGAAGCAGCCATTCGTGGGATTGTGATATGGACCTGCTCAAAGTGTCTGCCTGAGTGTTCTATGCAGAAGGGATATAAACTGCCTGCAGGGTGACTCCATGTTGGGCCACCAGTTCCCAGGCTTGAAGTGCAAGTCTGCACAGCAAGTAGGATTTTGTTCCCCCCTGTTTGTTCACATACCACAGAACTGTAGTGTTGTCTGTGAACAATTTCAGGGGTCCTTGTTTTAGGATGTGTAGGAAAGCTCTCAAGGCAAATAAGATTGCTCTCATTTCCTTGATATAGATGTGCTCCCACCTGAAGGTGTCTGACCAGGTACCCTGCACCCTCAGGCTGCCCAAAGCATGCTCCCCAGCCCAGATCTATGGCATCTGTGTACATCTCCTGTACTGGGGAAAGACGTTTTAAGAGAAATACTGGGATGAGTGTAACTTGGTCCAACCACCAAAAGATCTCCTTCCTTAGTCATGGAAGGAGGGAAATGTTGAAGTCCAAGGGGTGTGAGTGATGGGTCCATGTGGACCTCAGTTACCATTGCAATTTACTCGTGTAGTCTTGCCAATGGCAGCATTGGAATAGTGGAAGCCATATGACCCAGTAATCTCAGATACTGTCTGGCTGACATAGCAGTGGTGTGGAGGACAGAGAACAGGTATTGCTTTAGGTTTTCCACCTTTTGGGGTGGAAGGAATGCTCTCCTGACATCTGTCCTTATTCTGCACCCCAGAAAAACCTGGAACTGGGAGGGATTTAGGTTGGACTTGGTGTAATTGATGTTGAATAACAGTGCCTGCAGAACTTGAGATAGCTTTGTGTAGTTGGTGGTGTAGGGATCTGGAACATTCTGCCTGTATCTGATCATCCAGGTATGGAAAAATTGAAATCCCTTGGACCCTGCAATATGCAATCACAAGCACTGTCCACACAGTTGCAAACCGGATACTCCTGACAGTTACTGATATTCTAACTCCAACTGTCTAATCAATAAAAAAGGGTCTGTTGCCATGGATATGAACTTACCTACTGTCTCCATTACCGGCTTGGTGGACATGGGCATCCTCAGGCAATGTAGAAATTGCCTCATGTTTACTGACAACTAGTTAATTCTCAAACAAATTGATATAGTATGTGAGAGATGTATTTACTGTCACTGGAGGCAAAGCTCTCACATAAAAGAACTCCTAATGTCAATAAGGTTGTCAGTAGTATACACACTGCACCCATCACACACAATTCAAAGCAGACATATAGACTCAGATTTGCTGAGGCATTTACATATAACCTTCCTAAACCACAAAGACCTCCTAGATGAAGTACACATAATAAATACCCTCAGCAGCCCCAAATGCGCTCTTTCAAAACAACACCCACATCAACACATAGAACTACATCTCATGGAGCCTCTACCTCTAAGTCCATAAGGCAGACTCCTTCATGAGATACACTGATGTCCTTCTCACCAGGCTGAGTAAGGAGAAAGTTACGGTCAGTTGCTTATCAGGGGCTAGGCTCCACTACATTAAGCATGCACTCAGGTCACTGAACCAGAATTAGTAATATGACTCGTCATAGTCCATGTGGGAGTAAATGACCCGAGACATACCTCCCTAGACTATATGAAGAGAGACATCATGGAACTCTCAGAATATGTGTCTCAGGCTGGTATCAGCCTAGAATTGAGCAGCATTTTACCTTCTCCAAGGATGATGCCACAATATGAACAAAAGATGACTGACTTTAATAACTGGCTTAGTTTCTAGTGTCATTCTGGGGGGGGGGGTGCAATATTTGTCAGCAAGGGAGGAGATGCTCAACAGACCATGCTGCTTTGCCATGGATGCTCTGCACCTCTCCCCTCTAGGCTT
Organism: Protopterus annectens; assembly: GCF_019279795.1. Taxonomy (NCBI): domain Eukaryota; kingdom Metazoa; phylum Chordata; order Ceratodontiformes; family Protopteridae; genus Protopterus; species Protopterus annectens. The sequence continues at coordinate 377,832,158 of NC_056730.1, forward strand.
TTGTATATTAGCTAAAACACTGTCTTCCCCATAGTGCCTTTTTTAGGCAATGCCAAAATGAAAGTACTTCTGACATGGCAAATCAAAATCAAGAAACTCTAAAGGTATTACTGCTCAATGCTAGGAGTCTAAACAAAAAACTCCACTCCCTAGAAGCTCTGTTTATCCTAGAGAATGTTGATACCTGTGCGGTCACAGAGACATGGCTTAAAGCCGTGGAGAGCACACCAACAGTGCAAGGTTATAATTCCTACCACAGATTTAGGCCAGCTACTTCACAGGCAGGGACTAAAGATGGAGGTGTCTCTATTTACGTCAAAAATAAATATACTTCAAGGCTGGTTAAACAGGACAATGCACTTGAGCTGCTACATGTTCAAATCATCATAGGTAAAATCCAATACCACTTCCTTGCAAGCTATAGGCCCCCCTCTATGACCCAGGAAACCCATACCATGTATTTAAACAGATTAGAAACACTAACCATACAATCCAACACCATATTTATGGGTGACTTTAATTACCCCACTATTAACTGGGAATCCTATATGACACCAAAAGTACATGCACAGAGACTCCTGGATATTTTAAGCACAAACTCCCTGGACCAGATAGTCAATACACCAACCAGGGGTGCAACCATACTGGATCTGGTCCTCACTAATATGGGAGACTGCAGCACACCCCCTACTGTAATGCCTTCCCTGGTAAGGTCATACCACAAAAATGGTCCCCTTTGAAGTAAAAAATAAAACCTGGACCCCAAGCTAAACCTGGAATATTCAGGAACTATGCTACAGCTAACCCCCTGCTATTAAGTGAGAACCTGGCAAAATTTCAAGCCCCCATAAACCCTGAGAACACTTCTGCCTATGCAGAACTGTTAACAGAAACCATCTGCAAGCATGTTAATAGCTGCAAAGAGGTAGCTGTACCCACAACGAAGAAGTACAGAACTAACTCAAAAAACAAGCCCCCCTGGTCGAATCACAAAATCAATTGTCTGTATAACAGGAGGAAGAAAAATTATGGCAAAAATTAAGATGTGCAGCACCCAGCAGGATAAAAGTGCTCTCACCAAACTAAACAAACAACTCAGAGGACAAATAAAGACTACCAAAGCCAAATTTGACATAAGTTTGGCCTCCCAGGCCAAGGATAACAACAAAGCATTCTTTATTTATGTCCACAACCTCAAAGACAATACACAATTGTGTGCAGAGATCACTGTAAGTGAAGCCACCTATACTGATCCAAAAGATATAGCATACCTCCTGGTTGATAAATTCAGCTCTAGATTTACTCCTCTCTCTCCTTCAACCTTCCCTCAGGAAATATCACCAAATATAACTCTCCCTACTATCACTGGGGAGCAGGTCCTTAATGCTCTCTCCAAAGACCAAGAACACTGCATCAATGGGCCCAGACAATATCCCAGGATGCCTTCTAAATAGCATGAAACATGACCTATCAGGGCCTCTGGAATTACTGTTTAACTGTAGCCTCCAAACAGGCTCCGTGCCTCATGAATGGAGAAAGGCAACAGTCATCCCTCTGCATAAAGGTGGGCCCTCTACAGACCCTGGAAACTACAGACCCATAAGTCTCACTAGTCTTATATGTAGAACCATGGAAACAATCATGGAGATGATCAACAGAAATATAGTAAACCTCCAGACACTGGAACCTACCCAATTTGGATTCGTCAGGGACAGATCATGCCTACTCAACTTGGTGGACTTCTCTGAGAAGGTCATCAGGGCAATGGATGACAGCAAGATTGTTCACACTGCCTACCTTGACCTGGCCAAGGCATTTGACACAATACCCAAATCGGGCATTATTGACAAACTCAAGAGATCAGGTACAAACCCATATGTCACCCAGTGGCCAGTCAAACTGGCTTACAGACAGGACCCAGGGAGTCGACCTCTACAAAGAGGTCAGTTACAAGTGCAGTACCTCAGGGATCAGTCCTAGGACCATTCCTTTTTGGCATTTACTTCTCAGACGTCAAGGCCAATGTCAATGGTCTCTCACTGACTAAATTTGCAGATGATTGTAAATTGGAAGCTGTCATTGAATCTCACACTGACACAAATGTTCTACAGGAGGGGCTGACACAGACAAACAACTGGTGAGAGTCATGGACTAAAACTAAATGCCAAGAAATGCATAACAGTATCCTTTGGAAAGTCATCCATCTCTAGTAATTATAATATTGACAACACGCCCCTTAGAGTTGACCCAGTAGTCGGGGACTTAGAGACATACGTAGATAGTGATCTGGCCTTTGATTGTCATGTGTCTACAGTGGTGAGGAAATAATTCTATGTTGCACAACTTATAAACAAAGGTATGGCATCTAAGTCCAAGGATGTCACTGTTCCACTATATTTGGCATTCATTAGACCTATCATGGAGTACAATGCCCCCTTTGGTATGTGCCTAACCAGTCATATCCAACAATTGGAATGTCCACAGATGTTCCTCACTAAAAGAATACATGGCGTAAGTAATATGTTCTATGCAGACAGCATCATGGCCCTATCCCTGTCTTCTGTCTCCTACAGGCTTTTGAGGGGACATCTATGCCTGCCATACAGGGCATTGTCAGACCCCACTCTGATGGACCTCCTGCATAGCCACAAAACTAATAGCACCAGAATTACCTGTTCTAAAGACTTAAACCTTACCTGTAATATAAATATGACCTGCTGCAGAGATAAGTATGTATCCCAGAGACTACCCAGTCTATGGAACAGGCTCCCCCATTTATGTGAAGCAGAGCTCCTCCCTAACCCAATTCAAGTGCAACTTGGACAATTGGATGGGAAACTGGAAATTCATCCCTGGTTTGGCACCTATGTCTCTACTGGACATTGTAAATGGTTCATCTCCTAGGCCCATGCTTATACTTATCAAGGTTAGCAGAACTTGTCAGAGATTTGGGATGTATGGCTAGGCTTAAAAAGGCCCTTGTGGTCATTAGCCTAGTAAACACCTATGAACTGAAGCCAGACACTTGGTGAATACCCTTGGAGCTGTAGAGATTCCAAAGGGCAAGGCAGAGAAAGTACAGTTGTGTACACTTAGCATAAACGTAGATGTTCGAGTGTATTCACTGTTGCAGTCATCACCTGTGGGTTATCCCTGCTGTGGTAGCCCTCGGCCGGCTCAAATACCAGAATCAATGTTTTTCTGCATCAGCTGCAGGCACCTGTAGTCTGACGTCAGGTCATCAGTGCTATAAAGCAAGGCAGCCAATATCATTACATCAGTTTTTCTTGCCCTAACCTGTCAGAAGCACAAGGAAATAAGGTAAAGTGCTCCTGGTGGCTAAAAGCCACCGTGGGAAGCTTATATCCCCCTAGGGAAAGAGGATATAAGGGGGATGGAGGGAGGGAGAGAAACCAGGACTGCAACAGTGAATACACATCTACATTTATGGTAAATGTACACAACTGTACTATGTTCTTCATGTTTCACTGTTGCAGTCATCACCTGTGGGAGGATTCCCAAAGCTGAGGAGAGAGGTGGAAGGATAGGTTAGAGTCCTAGGCATGGGTCAGCAAGCCCTGCAGAGGCAAACCCTGCCCTAGACGTAGAAAAAAAGAGGTATGTGGTAATGCTTTGTAAAAGTATGGACAGAGGTCCAGGTGGCAGCTTCCAAGATGCCCCTGGTGGGGATTCCTCTGAGGAAGGCTGTGGAAGTGGAGGCTGCCCTAGTGGAATGGGTACGAATAGACTTGGGGGGGGGGTTCCCACGTGGTCTGTAGCAGAAATGGATACAGTGTGATATCCATTTGGAAATGGTTTGCTTGGAAATGGGCTTCCCCTCTGCCCCTGGGGCAAAGCTGACAAGCAGCTGGTCTGTTTTTCTTTAGTGTAGTCCAGATAGTATCCGAGTTGTCTGTGCATGTCTAGCGAGTGCAGAATTCTTTCCCCCTTGTTTTGAGGGTTGGGAAAGAAGGTGGGTAGGTGTATGGCCTGGTTGAGGGCCACATCAAATACCACCTTGGGCATAAAGGAGGGGTTAGTCCTCAGGGAGACCTTGTCTGCATGGAAAATGATGAAGGGCTCAACAGCCATGAGTGCCTGAAGTTCTGAAACCCTTCTGGCTGAGGTGATAGCTAGTAGGAAGGCAGTCTTCCAGGAGAGGAATTTCAATAATGTTGAAGCAGCAGGTTCGAAAGGAGATAAGGTTAGTTTTCCTAAAACAAAATTCAGGTCCCAGGCTGGTGTGGGAGGCCTTCTGGGAGCTCTGATATTAGAAGACCCTCTGAAGAAATGTTTAATCATAGGATGAGAGAAGAGGGTAGGTCTGAATCCTAATGGGCTGAAATGGTTAAGGCATGGATTTTAATAAAAGAGAAGGAGAGGCCACTTTTGAGCAACTCGGCTAGGTAATCCAAGATAAGAGGTATGGAAGGATGTGAGGTACTGGCCCCTCTGAACTGGCTCCAGGAGCAGAATCTTTTCCATTTCCCTGTGTAAGATTTCCTGGCGCTGGGCCTTCTGGCCTCTACAATAATGTCTAGGACCTGTTTGCTTAACAGGGATGCCTTGTTAGCTTTTAAAGTATAACCATGCTGAAAGATTGAGAGTCTGCAAGTCTGGATGCAGTATCTCCCCACCCCCCCACCTGGGTCAAGAGGTCTGAGATCAAGGGAAGCTGATGGGGAGCTGTAAAATCAGGCTGCGCAGTAAGGGGTACCAATGCTGTTTGGGCCAATCTGGAGCAATGCAGATGGTGTTTGGTCTCTCCTCTCCTATTTTAATCAGTACCTTGGGAATAAGAGGCAGAGGAGGGAACACATACACAAAAAGGGAGTTCCAGGGGAAGGTCAAGGCATCCACCTTCCACGCTAGGAGGTGATACTCCCTGGTACATAACTTTTGTAGCTGTTGGTTGAGGTGCGAAGTAAAGAGATCCACCTCTGGAGTCCCCCACTCCTGAGTGTTTTGCAGAAAGATTTCCCTGTGGAGCTCCCATTCATGGGGGCCCAGTAAGTTTCTGCTTAGATAGTCTGCCAAGGTGTTGTTGACCCCTGGTAGATAATGGGCAATTAGGTGCAGACCCATGGAGTTGGCTGTCAGCCAGTGGTTCATGGCTAGCCTGCACAGAGTGTAAGATTGGGTCCTCCCCTGTTTGCTGATATATCACATTACTGTGGTGGTGTCTGTTTTTATAAGGAGAGCCCCTGGCTTGAGATGGGATTTGAAGGATGTCGGAGCATTTTGTACTGCCATCATTTCTTTCTGATTGATGTGTAAGGGAAGGTGTTGAGCATCCCAAAGACCTTGGGAGCACCTGCCTGCTAGATGAGCACCCCAAGCAATATCTGAGGTCTCAGTGGTGATGGTTTGGCCGGTAGGGCAGAGGATGAAGAGACCCTTGTTTTTGGCACAGGCCTCTGCCCACCAGAGAAACTCAACCCTTATACATGGGATCAGAGGGAGAGAGGTCTCTAGAGACTGAGAGTGCTGACACCAAAGGTTCTTTAGATACCACTGATGTTTTCTCATGTGAAGCCTGGCCAGAGGAATTAGAAGGATGCAAGATGCCATGTACCCCAGGGCTTGCAGGAACTTCCTCGCAGTAAGGTGACTTCTGGAAGCCAGCTGGGTAAAGCAGAGAGGCAGGAAGCTCTGCTTTTCTGGGGAAAGGAAGGCCATTTGGGATGCTGTGTCTAGCAGAGCTCCCAAGAAAATGATCTTCCTGGTAGGAGTTTGCTTTGATTTCTTCTCGTTGATGTTGAACCCTAGGGAAGTTAGGAGGGATATGACAAAGAGAAGCTCCTGAAGCATGAATGAGGCAGTCGTCCAGGTAAGGGTAAATCTGTATATTTCTCTATCTGCAAAATGTTATGGCCGGGGCTAAGCATTTGGTGAATACACTGGGTGCAATAGATAAGCCAAACGGCATCGCAGAGAACTAAAAGTGCTGTGATCTTGCTCTGAAGCTCAGGAATTTCCTGCAGGATTCCCTTAAAGGGATGTGAAGGTAGGCATCTTTCATGTTTAAGGTCACTAGCCAGGCATTTTTTGTCAGCATAGGCAGCAGCTGCTGCAAAGTTAGCATTTTGAATCTGGGGACCACCAGAGAGGTGTTCAGAATGGATAGATCGAGGATGGGGTGCCAAGTGCCCTCTTTTCTGGGAACAAGGAATAGTCTGGAATAAAAGCCTTTGCCTGTTTGATCTGCGGGGACAGGTTCTACTGCCCTCTGGGATATGACAGTTTGGACCTGATTCAATGGCTCTGCCCACTGATTTGGAGGTAAGTCTGGGTACCCTTCTGGAATTGGGAGTTCGCTGAAGGAGAATTTGTATCCCTGAAAAATGATCTTTAAGACTCATTGGTCCTTTGTTACAGAAAGCCAATTTTCTTTGAAGAGGGAGAGCCTTTCTCCTAGCTTTGGTGAGAGAAGGGATGGGGGGGGTCATTGGGTGTTTTCGCCATAGAAGGGTGGCTTAGAACTCCCTGGCTTTGGGGCGGAAGTGGTCAACTGTTTGCTTCTCTGCTGGCCCTGGGATAGCGGCCTGGATGGTCTGTCCCTGCAGAGCTTACCTTGGCCCTGTCTGCTAGATGCAGGGAAGGACCAGTGCTTAGAGGAAAAGTTCCTGCTGAACCTGGAAGGTTGAACCTGAAAGAAATATTTTAACGTTTGGCATAGATTTTGCTTTGTCTTCCATCATTTTAAGCACCTCCTCTGCTTTTACTCCAAACAAAAGGTCCTAATCCAGGGGTGCATCAATAAGTTTAGACATGATATGATCAGGGAGAGGTTGTTCCTTCAGCCATGCATGTCTCCTAATGACAGATCCTGATACTGCTGGCCTGTTAGAGGCTTCTAGGGCATCATATCCAGTGTAATGAGTGTTTGGCCACTTGACAAGCAGAGTGCAGTAAATCTGCTAACGCTTTTGAACTGGCACAGTCAGGAAAAGTAGAAATCTTTTATGTTAATAGTTCCAAAGTGTGTTGTTGATATTTTAATACATGGAACTGACAGTTGAGTGCTCTGATAGCTAAGGTTGCAGTGGTGTATACTTTTTTACCCTATCTGTCCAGAGCTCTGGAATCCTTGTCAGAAGGAATAGGATTCTTGGCAGAACTAGTCTTAGGTCCTTTAGGTCCCTATGTAATAACCTCTGGGTCTGCAGCAGGATTTCTGTACAGGTATTTGTGAGAATCAGGTTTACTGGGAGCAGGTGGGAGGGCCATCAGGAGCTAAGCTGGATTCATGGAAAACATCATCCACCACTTCTAAAATAGGGGGATGGCTAGGGGTCTGTGCTGGGGCAGGTCCAGAAATTCTCTAAGTCTTTTCTTAGCCTGAGGGAAGTCCTGAGATTCCCACTTGAATTGTTCCCTGAGGGTGTGATGGGTTTCCCCAAAGGAAAGGTCCTCTGGAGGGGAGGCAAAAGGGATGGATTCCTCTGCATCTGAATCCTCATAAGCAGTCAGACGTTGCTGTTCCTCTTCAAAATCTGAAAAGTCAGATTCCTCAGAATCCTGTTCTGTCATAATTTCTGGAGAAGGGTGCCTTTTCCTTTTAGAAGTTGTGGCCTGACTACCCGGATAAGGAAGATGAGATCCTCTGCCATTTTAAGAATTTGTGCTTGGGGTGGTGGAGCTAGAGCAAGATGGTGGCTAGAAGCAGATTTTCTAGGAGTGGCCTAGCTTCTAGGCCTGAGAGAATCCATCGTCTGAGAGAAACGGTAGTCGGATGAGATGTCGTCATTTTTTTGTCTAGATTCGGTAGTGTGAAAGGCTTCCTCGGAAGCCAGTGCCTGCATTGTGGCTAGAAAGACAAAGAGGATTTCTGCGGCATACCAGACTCTGAAAGGGTCTTGGTAGAGGCCAGAAATATTGAATCGGGCATCAGGGGCTGTGAAAGCGCCTCACTGAATTCCGGAGAACTGACGACCTGCTTAGTGGTACAGTTATCAGAAGGCTTAGCCTTGTGTGGTCTGTCTCTATCTTTATCTCTGTGTTTTTTTGGAATGTCCATGGATTGTTGGCTGATGGACGCCATATTGGAATGCGAAGATGGAACATGAAAATAACTGTCTACAATAAGAGCTCTATGGTGAATGGTTCTCGCATTAAAGAGGACACAGCAACTGGGGATGTCATGATCTGGGCCTAAACAAGTGATGCAGTAAGAATGGAAGTCTCAGTGTAGGATCTGCTTTCCACAGGTGAAACAACTGTTAACTTTTTCAGACATTGGTTAGTGCAAGAAAAAAGGGTCCCCAACGGGGTACTTAGCTTGAGACGTTTTCGGCTGAAATTCAAACTCTGGTAGTGACCGACGGGCACTCACGTGAACTGCTGTAATGACTGCGAAAGACTGCTGTAGTGACGTTGTTTGCCTTGCTTTATAACACAGACGATATGACGTCACACTACAGGCAACTGCAGCCGATGCAGAAAACACTAACTCTGGTATTTGGGCCGGCCGAGGGCTACCACAGCAGGGATAACCCACAGGCGATGACTGCAACAACGAAACACGAAGAACATCTGAAAATGTGAGGAACCCAGGGAAAGTGGGTCTGGAGAGTAAGCATACGAAATGTGGGTACTTGTAAAAAAAAAAGGTGAGGTGGGACAGATCCAGGGTAGTTCTCCTAGGACCATCCTTCTTTGGGACTAGGAAAAGTCTGGAGTAAAAGCCCTTTCCCTTTTCTGTCAGGGGCACTAGTTGTATGGTTCCTTAAGAAGGGAGGCTGTCTGTGACTGTCTGGAAAAGGGGGAGCTGGTCTTTAGGTGGGTGTGGGTTGCCTCTTAAAGGGGGAGGGATGATCGAGGTAATGAAATAACCCTTTTCTATAATGGACAAGACCCACCTGTCTGAGGTAATGCTTAGCCAAATTGGAAGACCATGAGACAGCCTTAGGGACAGCAGAATGGAGTCTGGGGGGTGGACAGCAAAGGCAGGTAGTCACAGGCTATCTGACCTGTCCTGAAAATTATGTTTCTGGGCAAGAGTCCGAGCAGGCTCAGAAGGGATCTGCTCCTTCCTGGTGCTCTTTCTGTTCCTAGAATGGGGGGGTTGGAGCAGAGAGCTTTCTAATGAACTGGGTCTTGGTGGGGTAGTTCCTATGAAATTTGAGGATAGGGGAGACAAAAAAAGTGTT
>NC_056730.1:378201309-378281309 GCF_019279795.1 Protopterus annectens
AGGGAAGAAAACTGTCACGTGAACAGACTGATTTAGATTTACTTCCATGGCTATCTTAGACATGAAGGAAGGATTAGTTCAGAAAGCCACTCTGTCTTTAGGAAACATAATGTAAGGTCGTTTCATAGAAGGTGCCTGCAACTCTGAAACTCTTCTTGGTGAAGTTATGGCTACCAGAAAGACGGTCTTCCATGACAAAACTTTCATGTCACATGTAACAGTAAGCTCAAGGGGACTCTGTGTAAGAGACTGCAGCAGAAAACAAAGGTCCCAAGGAGGGGAAGGATCCTTAACAGGAGGCTGGAGCAAAAAAACACCCTTTAAAAATGCCTTACAAAGGCGAGAGGAGAAAGTAGGTTCCTTGCAAACTTGAAAATTGGAGATAGCTGCCAATTGCACTTTGATAGTAGAGTAGCTAGCCCCTTCTTGAAAACGTAAAGACAAGAATGGTAAGATGTCCGGGATAGAAGCAGAGAAGGGATCCAGATTTCACTGATTGGCCCAACTAGAAAATCTTTTCCACTTACTCACGTATACCTTCCTGGTGGATAATTTCTGAGAGGCCAGAATAATGTTCCTGACAGGAGAAGCAAGCCTGGTCCGATTCAAGATTACAGGAAGTGGACAAACCACACCATCAAAGAGACTGAAGGATGGCAGTCGGAAGCTGGAAGGGATGGGTAATCAGATCCGGAATTGGATCTAATACCCAAGGGGGGGGTACTTCAAAAGAGACCGTAGGAGAGGAAACCACACCTGCCGAGGCCAAAAAGGGATGATAAGGATCAAGGTGGCCTTGAGGCATCGAGCTTTCTGAAGCACTGTGGGGATGAGAGGTATAGGAAGATAGGCATAAATGAGACCCTGAGGCCAATCGTGAACCAAAACATTCCTGAGGGATTCCCCAACAGAGGGAATCAGAGCTAAAAACTGTCTGCATTTGTGGTTGTGAGGGGAAGCGAACAGATCACAGCTTGGCTGACCCCACTGAAGGAAGATTTATTTTCCTACTGAAGGATTCAGGGGCCACTCATGAGGACTCAGGATTGCTCTGTTGAGTCTGTCCGCCAACACGGTGGACTCACTGGGAATGTGTGCTGCAAGGAGAAAGCGCCCTGAGGACATCGCCCATTTCCACATCCTCATGGCATCACAACAAAGCAGATGAGAGCGTGTACCCTTGCTTGTTGATGTACCACACAACAGCCATGCTGTCCATGTGAACTGCAATGGTACCCACAGGGAGGCAGCCCTGAAAAGCTTGCAACATAAGGAGGACTGCTCTCATCTCCAGTACATTTATGTGCAGTCTGGTCTCTGCGAAGGACCACATGCCTTTTAATGTCTTTCTCTGGTAATGCCACCCCACCCCCAACAGGGAAGCAACCAAGGTCACGGTGGCACTGGGGGGAGAAAGAGAGAACACTCTGCATGCTTGGAGGTGGGGAGACTGAACCCACAAAGGAGATGTCACCTGCACACTGGAGTGAGACAGATCGAGGCAGTCATCGGATGAGACAGGGAAGACCACTGGACGACTAGAGTCCACTGGAGAACCCTCATGTAGAATCTGTCTAATGGCACCACACAGATTGCCATTGCCATGGATCCTAATGCCCTGAGAATAAGGTGGAGTTGGGGACAAGTCAGATCTAGGAGGCACTGGACATGAGTTCTGAGGAGATGTACATGGCAAAGAGGGAGCGCTGCAGTCTCTGACCAGTCCAGCTGAATCTTGATGATCTTCATATTTTGGAATGTAATCAGATTGGATTTGGGGAGATTTACTGTAATACCTAACTGGTCGAACAGTTAAAGCACGTACTGAGTGGCTGTGTGCAGCCAGTCATTGAGGTAAGGAAACACCTGGAATCCCTGCAGTCTCAGGTGAGCTGCGACCACTGCCATGCATTTGGTGAACACTCAGGGGGCTGTGGTAAGACCAAAGGGTAGAGTTCTTAAGTGGTAGTGACTGGCCCCTATGCGAAAGCAGAGATGACTCCTGGAGGGCCTGTCTATTTTTATATTATAGTATGCAGCCTGGAGATCCATATAGTACATCCAATCTTCCTTATGCAAAATAGGCATGATGGACTGGACATTGACCATCCAGAACTTGGACTTCTTGAGAGAGAGAGAGAGAGAGAGAGAGAGAGAGAGAGAGAGAGATTTAGCACACTGGAGTCCAAAATTGGAAGCATGTCCCCCATCTTCTTTGGCATCAAAATTAAGCAAGAGTAAGTTCCGGATTCTCATTGTCCTGGGGGGACCTCTTGGATGGCTCTATTTTGAAGAACTCTGAGCACTTCTTTCTGAGCTAACTCCCTCTGATGGGGTGGCACATCAGGGAGCTGTCTCCTGTTTGCAGGAGGAGAATGAGAAAAGGGAATTGAATAGCCCCTGGAAATAATGTTTAGCACAGAGCAATCATTTGTAATGTTTGCCCAGGCTAAAGGGTGCAGTGACAAATGACCCCCTATTGCCTCCAGGGCAGGACAGCCTGGCAGTGCCTCAGGAGTGCTGGGGGAGGGGCTTCTCAAAGAAAAGTTCCCTGTAGCTCTGATTTTTGTGGACCCCTTCTGCATCTGGGGCAGTGTCTGGCATTGACCCTCTCCTCCGACCTCTAGAAGAGGGCTCATCCTGAGCATCTTGAAAGGTCGACTGAGACTTGCAAAACCACATTTTCCTGGCCCCTCACTGCATCTTGGTGAAAGAGCACTGAAAATTTGATTCCCACAGCCGACAAAGTCTTGCCTTCCTACTCACTGTTGGTGACTGTTTCTTTGATTGAAGGGCTAAAGAGGGTAGATCCATTGAAGGAGGCATTAGTGAAGGACGCCTTAAAGGACTCTGCAAATCCACAAAGGTACAGCCAGGCCTGACACTGTATAGCGATGCCTGTACCGGCCACTCGAAAGATGCCTTCTGCAGCGTTGGCAATCAGCCTCACTGAGGAATTGGTTGGAGAAGTGAGTGCAGACAGCTTGGGGGGAACACCTTACTTAGCTCCCTGGCAGACAGTAACTCAGAAGGGGACAGGGTAAGCTCCTTGACCAAGTCACTCTGGGGACGGGTGAAATGTGCCAAGTAGTTAAGTGCCTGCAGACCAAAGGTAGCTGAGGTGAAGACCCGCTTTCCATGTCTTTTAATTGCCTTGGGCTCTCAGTTCAGGGGATGAACAGACATACTCTGCTCTGCCAGCTCTTTCTTGGTGGTGGTAGCCACCACAATAGCATCGACTGGCACACCCTTAGACCAGAACTGTTTGTCAAAAGGGGGGCTGAGAAATTTATCAGCGTGCTTGGAAACAGGGTCCACAGTATCCGGCTAATTCCACACCCTGCTAGTGATAAGATCTATAAGTTAGTCAGCAGTGGGGGGGGGACCCAGGAGTCAGACTGTCCCATCCCGAAAGCCTTCAGGAACACGGACTTCTTGGAGGACAGGGGTAGGGAAGACCATCTGCCTTTAAGCTTGAGGATCGCCAAGATATCCCCAAAGGCGACATCTTCAGGCAGAGATTTGGGGGACGCCATCCCCTTCACTGAGGTCCGTATCCTCCCGTAAGAGACTCTGCAGGGGAGTGTAGGTGCCTCCTCTTGCACAATCTCTTCTGAGGCACCTCCTCCTGGGGGGATCAGAGGAGGATTCGGAAGAGAGGGAGAACCCAAGGGGGGTGACTCCTGCCTGAAGGTTAGTTTGAAAAGGCTGATTGGGAACAGAATGAGAAGAGTCCACTCTAGGTGGCTGGGATGGTCCCTGAAAAGCCAGGGAGGTAACTAGTAGAGGAAAAAGTCCTCCCTACAACCTAGAAGGCCAGAGGGCGGGATGAAGCCCCATTCACACTCCTGGCAGGCATGCCCACCTGAGAAGAGGGACCAGTGCATGTCAGTGCCTCCTGGCCTCCGGACAGTACCAGCCCTGTGCTGTCAATGGCCAAAGTACCAAGGGGATGGGACTGCTCTGAAAAATAGATCTGGAGCCCCCACTCAAAGACTCTTGCACAGCAGGTTGGGCCTGGGACTCCATCTGCCCAGGGGGAGGCTGAGCAGAGGAAGTCAGGGACTCAGATGGGGTAGAAACAGAATTGCCTTTAGGAACCCCCGTCTCTTCCCCTATGATTCGCAGGGCCTAAAAGTCCAAAACCCTCTGAATCGGATGAGGAGAAGCCAGTGAAGGGATAGGAGATGGAACTCTGGTCAGATGGGCAGGGAACGAAAGAAGCCCCAACTCAATCTGAGCCTTGACAAAGGACCTCATCATCCTGTCTATATTGGTAGGAAGCAAGCTCCTGGAGGACCTAGATGAGGTGGAGGACCTTGCTGGGGATGGATGTCTGGACCCCAAAGCCCTCCCCTGCCTGTCCGAAGATCACCTCCTGTGCTTGGAAGCAGAAGGGGACTGCCCCAATCCAGAACCCGACAGCGAGTCCTCTATAATAATTATGGGATCCAACACTGATCTGAGATCCGACTGCTTTGGATCCAAAGGCAAATGAGGATCCAAACACTTAGAATCCACATGACTCGGATCCAATGAAGCCAGATCCGAAGGCATCAATCTGGGGACCTTGGATCCGGGAGTAGAATCACATGACCTCAGATCCAAGGGCCTCAGAGTGGAAGCCCTGGATCCGGAGGGGAGTCATGGGAATTAGGATCTGAGGTAAATGGATCCGACTGGGCTGATGCTGGGGTAAGATCCAAGGAACTGGGATCCGACAGTCTGGCCTTTTTAGACAAAGAAGACATAGGAAGAGGGGGGGTCCTCCTATTATAATCGGAGGGTCCAGGCTTGGCCAGGGACTGGGTCAACAGGCCCCTTTGAGCCATACTTTTTAAGAGAAGTTTGTTCCGACACTTGACCAGGGCCCTGGGGTTGAATGTGGCACAAATGTCGCATTCAACCTCCAGGTCATTGGCACGCAAACAATAAAGGCACTTCTCATGTGAATTGGATACAGGCATCTTCCGACCACACAAGGAGCACCTTTTGAACCCAACAGGCTTGTCTGACATACTGGGATGGCCCTAGAAATCTTCATGAAAGGGTTGAATCCCGAGTCTCCTTAAAACAGTTACAGCGGCTGCAGTGCATCGACTGCATTATACTCATACTTAATGGCATGTTTATAATTACTCTGTCATGGTCTCAAATTAATCCTGCACCATCCTTGGCAGCCAAGATATTTACTTATTTTGCACTTCAGTTAACTGCTTTAGAGTGCTGCTGCTTTATTTTTACAATATTTGCTGATTTTGCAATTTAAATCATTTCAAATGTCCCTAATAATTGAAATCACCTTGCCCGGGTAGTTTGTTTTATGTTGTTTTGCTGTAGCATTACACTTTCAAGCAATCCGTTTTGTGTTTTTACATATTGATAACTGCTATATTCCATCTAGTGACAGTAGACAGTGGCCTGGTCTATTTGAGTCAGGGAAACACATAATTAAGCTGCAAGTGTGGTTGTTTTATTAACCACAGAGCTCAGAAGACAGGTTCCTGTGTTTTAAGCACCTGTAGAAATTTGTCACATTTGCACACAGCTGCCCATTGTATAGTGATGGTTAGCAGAGTACTGTATGGACGCAGACCTCTAGAAACCACATTTTCTGTATAAATCCACCTCTGAAATTGTACCAGTGAGATGGTGAGTGTAGAGCAGCTACTTTTTGCATAGAATGGCTAGTTTGTGCATTGCACAGGACTGCCCCTTAAAATTTAGTAATATATAGTTTAGTCTAGTTTCTAATCCCAAAAGCACCCTTAGTCATCCAACTATTAACTCCTCATGCACCACATCCTTGTAGCTCATTCAATGTAGTCCTGACATCATGGATATACATAAATTTCTTTGCAGCCAGTTTGTTGGATATGAGTATATTCAGACAACGTAACAACTGTCTAATGTTTACTAAGAACTATTTAATCCTCAAAGCAACAAACGCAGCATGAAAAAGAGGCATATACACAGTATCACTGGAGGTGAAACTCTCACGTACAAACACTCATAATAACAATCTGGCTGTCAGAAAAACACACCCTACACACATAGTATGCATCTTACACATAGACCTACTTAGGCTGAAGCAGTTAAATATAATCTTCTGAAATCCCAAAGATCTGCCAGATATTCCACCTGCAAAAATTACCCTCAGCTAACCTAAAAGCACTCAAAACGAGCACCACCTAACACTGCATATACAACCATACCCAGTGCAGCCTCAACTAAGCCCATAAGGCAAGCCAGTACAATCGACAGGACTCTAGTCAAAGTGGACTACATTGTATGACATACTGATATCCCATTCACCAAGCTAAAGAAAGAGAAAATAATGCTCATTTGCCTAGCGGGGGGCAGGATCCGCTAAGTTACACATGCACTCAAGTCATTATACCACAGGTAACAGTATGATTCAGTCATAGTCCACACAGGTATAAAAAGTTGTCTAAGGTTGTATCTTCTGGTATTTAAGCCCAACTTTGAGAGGATTTCTGTCTATACACACTGAGCAGAGTGGAGGAGGGGCGTTGACTACAACTCTGATCTGAGATATAAAAGTATCCTGTTTTTTTTTATTATTTATACTGATTATTGTTTCTAGCAATTTATATATAGCACTTTTATTACCTGCTGCATAGTTTTTGGTGTATTTTATTGCTATTAACTAATCTGCAAGGGTAACTGATGTGTTTGCAGTTAACAGCATTCTGTAAAGTCTCTTTGCTCCTTTAACTGTTTAAAAACTTTAATTTTGTGGCTTTCTGTAGTGTTTACTGTCTAAAGAGTGTAGGCTAATAGCTTTAGTATTGGTCCCCACCCTACCTCCCTGTTTGTGTCTTGTTGTTATACTTGGTGGCTTTGCAGTTGCCCGCCCCTACTGTAAATTTGATCTGAGACACTCCTCCCAGTCTGGTGTCATTAGCTCATTCTACCATCTGAGAAGGCCTTCTGTTTCTCCTTTTTCCCTTTCAAAAAAAAAAAATTGCCTGAATCTCCTTGTGTTCTGACTGTGCTTCTTAAATATTTTGGAAATATAGAGTATATTTTAGAGCATTTATTATAACTGTAATTGCCTTAATATTGCTCAAGTGCTGTAAATTGCACTGCATCTGAATTGTTTGTGTCTTTTTAACTGCTTTACTGTATATATAGACTTCTCTGTATATGTAGACTAGCTACGTATTCTGCTGTATTACTGCCTCTTAAATCGTTTTTCAGTTGTGCACTTGCCTTGCTTCATTTAAAAAGTTTTAAATTGCTAATTTTGTAGAGTTTTAATTGCATTTACTGTTTAGGACTACACACTCAAGTGTGTTAGCCTTTTCTGTGTTTATTTACTATATTATTGCATTGTTTAGCCTGTTTTAACAAAAAAAAAAAAAATACTATCTTGTTTGCTCGTTTCCCACCTTTCCTAGCCTGTCCATATCCCAGGCTTTGCTTGTCTCAGGACTTTATTTTCTGTGTTCAGAGCTATCCAGACCTTGCTGTGGCAGAGGGAAGTCCTACTGCCTACCAGTGGGACTGGTGAGCATTGTACTGCCTATCTAATGCTAGAGGAGCGGTTTCCAGCTCTGAAATTGTAATTTTATTAGCCTTTTTGGGCTATTTCTATCCCTTTCAACTTTCTGGCTTAAAAATGCGTGTGTTTGCACATTTTTCGCATCGTGCAGCACTGCGAGGCTACAGTTAAACTATTCCAGGTGCCAGAAAGTCTGCTTTTCAAATTTTCCTTTAGAACTAGCTGGTTTCTTAGTAGTAGCACTAAAATCTGAACCCCTGTGACTAGCACTTGCTCTAGAACCTGCTGGAAAGCACTAGGAAGCCTGAAACTGATACAAGCACTCAACTCTCCTTGTCAATAAGGACAAATTAATCGTAGGCACTAAACAGCCTATAATTGCAAAGTACCTTGCAAAGGCAAGGGAAAACAGCTCTTAAACTTTACAAAAAAAGCACCTAAACAGGCATGTCCAAGGGTCAGCTTCCGGTGATTTCTCCTGTCCACCTAGTGAATCTGGGCATCCTGGGGCAATGCGGCAACGGCCTCATGTACACAGACAATCCTCTTCTCCTACCACCCAACACAACAACCTGTGAGAGATGCACGTACATAGCCAAACTGGAAGCAAAGCTCTCTCCAGCCACGATTGTGCTAGACAGTCAAGAGGAGAAGGTTAACACCTGCACTACACCTCAAGCAACTCATAGCACATCAAAACCCACACCATCAACACCCACACATAGTAACACTAAACCCACATATGCGGAAGCCCTTAACATTAACCTGCCCAAGCAACAAGGACCTCCGAAGCTGAAACGCAAACAAACACCAGTCACAACCAAAGTGACACATAGTTCACAACACCAGTGTGCCACCCAACAACAGTCCCTAAGGCAAGACAATGTACCCAACACTTTAGTCATACGTGACTCTATAGTCAGGCACACTAATGTCCCACTCACCAGGCCAAACAAGGAGAAAATTACAGTCAGCTGCCTGTCGGGTGCCGGGATCCGCCACATAACACATGCACTCAAGTCACTCCACAACAAGTACAAATACGACTCTGTCATTGTCCATGCTGGAGTGAATGACTTGAGACGTACCTCCCTGGACTACATGAAAAAGAGACATGGAAGAGCTCTTGGATCATGTAGCCCAGGCAAGTATGACCCTAGCCCTGAGTAGCATCCTGCCTTCATCCAGAATGATACCACAGTATAAGGACAAAATGACTGACTTCAACAATTGGCTAAGATTCTGGTGTCATTCAAAGGGGATCCAGTATTTGTCTGCCTGGGAAGACATGATCGATAAACCACGATGCTTTGCCAGAGATGGTCTGCACCTGTCACCCCTGGGATTCAGGTTACTGGCTAAAGCTCTTGCCACCCCTATAGTGCCTTTTTTAGGCAAAGTTCAAAGGATAAAACCACCACCATAACAGATACAAGAAGTCTAAACCTCAAAATGCACTCTCTCAAGGCACTCCTAAAAATGGAGAACATTGATATCTGTGCAGTAACAGAGACCTGGTTCAAGGCTCCAGTGAGCACCCCTGCAATACCAGGTTACAACTCTAACCACACTTTTCGGCCACAAAACCAAGACCGAAACACTAAAGGTGGAGGAGTGTCCATATTCACACCTCTTCCAGGCTAGTTGCCTAACACAATGCGTCTGAAATTCTCCAGGTGCAACTAACACTAGGTAAGACGGCAATCCAAATTGTAGCTTGCTACAGATCTCCCCACCATGCCCCAAGATTCTCACTACACCTTCCTAAACATACTGGAAAATATTACGATACAAACAAACACTTTAATACTGGGTGATTTCAACTACCCTGCCATTAACTGGGAAAACTACTCGGGAACCAACTCATTTTCCCAATGGTCCTTGGAATTCATAAATTCTGACGCCCTGGATCAACTAATCCATTGTCCCACCAGGGGCTCCAATATCCTAGACCTGGTCATTACCAACATGGGAGATAGATGCTCCACACCAGTGGTCACCCCTCATTGGTCAGATCTGACCATAAGCAAATCACCATTGACATCCACATCCCACCCCCACCCCCCAGTAAGGAAACCTCCTTAAAAAAACTTCTCCAAAGCCAACTTCATGCTACTGAAGTCAGAAGTGACAAACTTCATGACACCCATGCAGACAGGATCTGAAAGTTCGACTGCAGAATCCTACACTAAGGCACTGTACGAGCACATCCACTCGTGCATGAATCGTGCCATCCCAAACAGAACCAAGATGCTCTTCTCCAAAAAAAAGGAAGCTAATCTGGTGGTCCCCTGCTATAAACAAACTATACAACAGAAGAAAGAAACTGTTGCAGAAAAGAGGAAAATCCCAGGATGCAAAAAACTCCCTCACCAGCCTCAGTAAGATGCTGAGATCCCTCATAAAATCCTCAAAAGCTAGTTACGAAAATAAAATTGCCAAAGATTCCAAAGACAGCCACAAGGCATTCTATAGTTATGTCAAGAATCTAAATGGCAATGCTCAGATCTGCTCTGAGCTACAACAGAATGGCATTAAATATACTGATCCCAAGGATACTGCCAATATCCTGGCAGATCACTTTAGTGCCAACTTCACCCCCCTCTCACCCCCTAAAGGGCCCATCTCAATACCAAAAGATTGCCAAATTCTGGTAATCATGGCCATACAGGTAGAAACCACACTCTCCAAAGCTAAGAATACAGCATCCATGGGACCAGATGACATCCCAGGCTGTGTATAACATGAACTATAAAATGAACTGGCACCTCACCTAAGTGTCATGTTTAATCATAGCCTCACCTCAGGCTTCGTGCCCACTGAGTGGTGCACAGCTACAGTTATCCCACTCCACAAGGGGAGATCCACCTTGGATCCCAGGAACTACCGTCCCATCAGTCTGACAAGCCTGATCTGCAAGGGCATGGAACGCACTATCATGGAACTTATAAACAAAGACATTGGCAACCTTCAAACAAAGGACCCCATCCAGATTGGGTTTGTGAAGGGCCGATCTTGTCTCCTGAATCTGATTGACTTCTTCGAATCCGTCTCCAGAGCTGTGGACGAGGGTAAGGCGGTCCACACAGCCTATCTGGACCTCGCCAAGGCCTTCTACACCATTCCCCACTCTGGAATCATAGATAAACTTACTAAGTTGTGCATAAATCCCTACGTCACTCGATGGGTTGCCAACTGGTTTACTGACAGAACCCAGACTGTAAAAGTAGACGACTCCAAATCCAGCTCCACACAAGTGACAAATGGTGTACCTCAGGGTTCAGTCCTGGGACCACTCTTGTTTGGCATCTACTTCTCTGAAGTACAGGCCAACACTAAGGGACTGTGGCTAACAAAGATCGCAGATGACTGCAAACTGGGAGCCATTATTGAATCCCCAAAAGATGTGGATATTCTACAAAAGGGCCTTACAGAAACAGATGCCTGGTGCCAGAGCCATGGGCTCAAGCTTAATGCCAAGAAATGTATAGTTATCCCCTTTGGGAAAAACATGTACCCATGAATTACCACATAGGTGGCAGGACACTAAACATTGAAAGTGTGATGAGAGACTTAGGGACACAGGTGGATAGTGGTCTCACTTTCGATAACCACATCGCCACAACAGTCAGGAAATCCTTCTATGTGGCACACCTCATCACTAAGGGCTTTTCATCCAGAAAAAAGGAGGTCATTGTCCCACTGTACTCATCCCTCATTAGACCCATTATAGAGTATAATGCCCTGTTTGGTATGTACCTCACAAGACATCTGCAACATCTAGAAAATCCACAGAAATACCTCACTAAAAGAATCACAGACCTAAAGAAGATGCCATATGCTGACCATCTAAAAAATTCCAGCTATACTCTGTGGCATATCGTCTACTCAGTGGCGATATCTGCTAAACATACAAGGCCATGTCAAACCCTGAGCTGTTGGACATGCTCCACTTAAAGACATCCCAATCCCTCAGAGCCACATGCTCCAGGGACCTAAACCTTGTCATCACAATGAACAAAACATGCTGGCGGGATAGGTTCCTGACCCAGAGACTCCCCATACTCTGGAATAGACTGCCCATACATGACGAGCAGAACGCTTCCTTGGCCCTCTTCAAAAAGAACCTTGATGACTGGATGGGAGATAGGAAATTCACCCCGGGCATCATGTCAGTTGCCCTGCTAGACAGGGGTCCAGAGAAGTAAATATTGTGGGAAGAAATATCCAGGGAATTGTTATGGCTAGGCTTGTATAGGCCCTAGGGCCGATAGCCTAGTACCAACCTATGAACCTATGACTTGAGATGTACCTCCCTAGACTATATGAAGAGAGCCATTATGGAGTGCTCAGACTGATGCCATATTACAAACACAATACGAGTAACTTCAATAACTGGTTTAGTTTTTGGTGTCATCCTAGGGGGATACAATATATGTGAGAGTACTTGGTCAACTAACCATGATGCTTTGTCAAAGATCATCTGCTCCTGTTCCCTCTAGGCTTTTGAATACTGACTAAAACATTTTCCACCCCCCCACCCCCAAAGAGCCTTGTTTCTAGACAACACCAAATTTAGAAAATTCTCCCATAGCAACATCTACCCAAGGAAATCTGAAGGTGTTATTGCTCATAGCAACATCTACCCAAGGAAATCTGAAGGTTATTGCTCAATGCCAGGAGTATACACAAGAAGCTCCACTCACTCCAAACTCTCCTCACCTTGGTAAATACAGACATATGCTCAGTTTCTGAGACATAGTTTAAAGCCTCAGAGTGTACTCTGGCAGTGCAAGGCTTCAGTAACATCCACACATTTAGACTTGGTTGGTTAAACAGGATGATGCACTAAACGAAATCCATATTCAGATTACCATAGACAAAGTCCCATAACCTATCCTAGGAAGCTATAGGCTACCCTCTATGTCCTGTGAAACCCATCATACTTAGACTTGTTGGAGACACTTGACCATTCAACCAAATAACATACTCATGGAGGACTTTGATTATCCTTCTATAAACAGGACTCCAAATTTGCAGGTGCAGAGAGTCTTAGAATTTGTAAACACAAACATCCTTGACCAGTTACATATGCCTATTAGAGGTACAATATAAACAACTTGGGCCTAGTACTCACACTGCATCACCCCCACCATATCTCTCAACTGTATAGATTTTTGCAGAATGTTCAGATTTTTGCCTCAAATATTTGGTCTGTTCCTAATAAAATCTATGGTTTTCTGGCAAATCACAGAGGATTTAAATTACTAAATAATGACCAAATATTTTTTATTTATTTATTTATTTTACATTTGTTGACCGGGCAAGTCTAACTGGATATATGTCCATTTTCAGTAGAGGCCCAGGGAGAAAAGCTTCAAGCATAGGCAGTGACATAACATACATTATATGCAGTAGTAACATGATTTGCAGTACATTATATGCAGTAGTAACATGATTTGCAGTACATTATATGCAGTAGTAACATGATTTGCAGT
Organism: Protopterus annectens; assembly: GCF_019279795.1. Lineage (NCBI taxonomy): Eukaryota > Metazoa > Chordata > Ceratodontiformes > Protopteridae > Protopterus > Protopterus annectens. The sequence goes on from NC_056730.1 coordinate 378,214,336, forward strand.
ACATTATATGCAGTAGTAACATGATTTGCAGTACATTATATGCAGTAGTAACATGATTTGCAGTACATTATATGCAGTAGTAACATGATTTGCAGTACATTATATGCAGTAGTAACATGATTTGCAGTACATTATATGCAGTAGTAACATGATTTGCAGTACATTATATGCAGTAGTAACATGATTTGCAGTACATTATATGCAGTAGTAACATGATTTGCAGTACATTATATGCAGTAGTAACATGATTTGCATGCACTTTCCTACTACTCTGCACTTTCCTACTACTTTACTTTCCCTCTCTCTTTACTGTATCTGCTTCAGTCTACCTCCTTTTAGAGTATTTTGTTTCTTCTTTCCTCTATGCTAATCTCTCACAACTTTCCCTTCTCTTTTCTTATACTGCTTCCCTTCCTCCTCTCCTATTTTAGTGCTTCTCTTTCTCCTTCTGTTACTAAGATTAGTTCTTTATAATATTATTAATCAATTTTGCTCTCTGTTTTGTGCCTTGTTCTTGATGTTATTTCAGCTACTTAATGTTATTTTTAGAAATGTGATCCTCTCTTTGTATATATCTGTTATTGGGTACTATATTTTTTATTTGTCTTTTCATCTATGATGATTTTGTCCATTTGCTTGTCTATTGTAATGTTTTTTGTTCAAATTTATGTGGAGCTTTTCTCCCCAGGCCTCTACTGAAAATGGAAATGTATCCAGCTAGACTAGCCCGGTCAACAAATGTAAAATAAAATAAATAAAAATAAATACTTAGATTATACATAAAAAAAACTTATGCTGGGTTATACATAAAAAAAACGTATACAGAGCCCTTTAGTAAGGCTTAATGACATTTTAGTTTCAAACTTCATATCCTTCAGAAAATGCATGGAAACACAAATCCCGTTATTCTAGTAGTTTTCTAAGTTGATAAGAGCAATGTTTAAAATGCGTACCTATTTTTGGGCCTTTGTCCCCCCCACTATTTTAGGCTTTATCCAGATATCTTGCATTAAGAGGTTGAGAGGTATGCCCCCCTCCAAGTGCTGTGTCCTCTCTGGTAAGGTCAAAGACAAAGTAGTCTTTGTCGAAATAAAAATTAATTCTGTAACACCAGCAAACCCTGTAACAGAAACTACTCCAAAGCAAACTACCTTTTAACTGATAACCTGCCAAAATGTCAAGCCTCTCCAAATCTAGATAACACAGTAGCCTATGCAGAATTACTCACAGAAGCTCTGTACAACACTGTCAATGACTGCACAGAGCCAGCTGTGCCTACTAGAAGGGAGACCAGAGCTAACCCAAAAATAACACCCCCTGGTGGAATCCAAAATAAAACACATTGTACAACAAAGGAAAAAAAATCATAGTTAAAATTAGGAAGAACAACTTCAATAAAGATAAAAAGCACTTTCATCAAACTGAACAGACAACTAAGAAGACCAAGTCCAACAAAGCAAATTTTGAAATAAAGTTAAAGTTAGTGTCCCAGGCCAAGGATACATCTTATCCATAAAGCTTGGCTAAGCATAATTCCATTTTTCCATCCATGTTTTGACGTTAACTGCTTCTTAAACCAAATACTGCATCTGTAAATATGTATACATACTTTATGCATATCCTTGTATCTGTAAATATGTTTTGTTCATTTGTTATGTGATCCTATTCACCCAAACTGTGCGTGCAAATGGTCCATTGAGATCAGTGCACTATCCCGGTAAACAAATATAAATGTTAATAAATAATGACAGCTAAAGAAGGCCTTGTGCTTATACTATGTCTGAAACGTCAAAGGCAGCACACAACAGTGTGCCCAACTGTTGGTAAATGGAGACATGGCCACAGAGCTGGAAGATAAAGCAAATCCTTTGGCTGATGAATTCAGCTCCAACTTTACCCATACCACTCGCACCTCCAGCTGCCCCTCCACCCAGGAAATACCATCGAACATAACCCCTCCAATTAAGAGTAGGAGCACGCCAAGAATACAGCTCTGATGGACTCGGATAATATCCCAGGATGTTTCTTAAGTAGCCTGGAGTATGACCTATCAGGGCCACTAGTGTCACTATTCAATCAGTCTCCACACAGGCTTCATGCCACACGATTTGAAGACTGCAATGGTCATCTCTCTGATCAAGGGTGAACCATCAATGGATTTTTGGGAACTACAGACCCATTAGTCTGACCAGTCTCATATGCAAAACCATGGAAAGAATTATCATGGAAATGATTAACAATGACATAGGAAACCTTCAGTCACTGGACCCAACCAGGTTTGGTTTTGTCAAAGGCACGTCATGCCTACTGAAGCTGGTGGACTTCTTTGAGAAGGTCACCAAGGCAATGGATAAGACTAAAATGGTGCATACTGCCTACCTTGACCAAGCTGAGATATTTGATGTAATACCCACTCAGGCATTGTAAACAAACTCACACAATTAAGGTTTAATCCCCTATGTAACTCACTGGATAGCCAGCCGGCTCACAGACAGTACCCCAGGAAGCTAGAATGGGAGAGACTTAAAGAGGCTGGTCATCAATGGAGTCCCCTCAGGGCTCTGTGCAGAGTCTGCTCCTCTTTGGCATCTATTTTCAGAAGTCAATGCCAAGGGCCTCTGGCTTACCAAGTCAGCAGATGACTGCAAGCTAGGAGCAATCATAGAAACCCCCCAAAATATTAACATCTTACAGAAAGGTTTAACACAAACAAATTAGTGCTGCCAAAGCCATAGCTTAAAACTCAACACCAAGAAATGCATAACAGTAATTTTGGGAAGTCGTCCACCCAGTGAAAATACCTCATTGATAAAAATTACCCTAAAAGTAGACACACTAGTCAGGCATTTAGGAAATTATTCAGATAATAACCTGGCTTTTGACTAATGTGTCTAATGTAGTAAGAAAATCATGCTGTGTCACTCAACTTGTAAATAAGGGCTGGAACTGTGACACTCTGCTTTGCAGTTTATGATTACGATGAGGAGACAAGATACAGCATTTTGAAATGATTGCAGGTAAGCAATATTTGGCCCCCTTGGCCCCCTAGTAATGGTAGTATTTAAGACAAAAACTAAACAGAGCACAGACTGTTAAGAGGAAGAACATTGTGATAACTTTGGTTTATGGGTTTAAGCTGCTAGCACACCTTTTCTTAACATTAACAATAAAAACGCCGTATTGGTGAGTACATAATTTTGAAACTGTATTCATTTGCATTCTGGTTCGGTGTGATCTTTGTTGACTTGCATACAAAGTTGCTTTAATGTGGCCAGCTCTGCAGACGCATCTCTTGAGACTGAAGCACTTGCAAAACGAACGACTCATGCACTTTTACCTCCCTATAGTGAAGAAAAAAGAAGTTATGTTCTTCCCATAACATTCCATCTGTGTTGTTCATTTTCATTCATTCATTACTGATGGGTGCTGGTTCCATCCTTGGAATAGAGTCAGCCTTGTAACAAGCCAAAAAACTCTTGAGCTAAGCTTTTACCCACAATGCCCTTCCCCCTGTTACATCAGATTGAGTTTGCCCATTATAAGTAAAGCAGAGGCTTTCTCTGAGCAGAAACCCTAACACAGGAGTAGGACCTAGTCCGATCCCCCAACAGCCTCTGGAGGGGGAAGGAGGGTGGGACGTAATGAATAAATGAATGAAGATGAACAACACAGATGGAACGTCATGGTAAGAACATAACTTCTTTATTTATCTGATGTTGTTCATCTTCATTCATTCCTTACTGATGGGACAGAGTCCCTAGCTACCTTTAGTGTTGGGAGGTCCTTATGGAAGGATGTTCCTGAGTACCACTGAACCAAAGGATGCTCTTCCCCTGGAGGCCAAATCCAACTTGTAATGAGTGATAAAGGTATGAGGGGTAGCCCAAGTTGCAACTGCACAGATATCATTCAATGAAACTTCTGCATGAAAAGCAACAGAAGTTGCTACTGACCGAGTGGAATGTGCTATGATTTTGCACAGTAGAGGAACTTTATTTCATTGGTAAATCAAGGATATACAATTTCCCAACCACTTGGACAAGGTTACTTTTGGGACAGAATTTCCTAATTTCAGGCCTGAATAGGACACAAATAGCTGGTCTGATTCATGCACTGACTTGTTCTGTCCAGGTAAAAAATGTAACTGTCTACGTACATCCAGTAAACGAAGACAGTATTCTCCTATTTGAGTAGTTGGGGAAAAAGACTGTAGGTCAGTCATTTGATTAACTGCCATTCTGAAATAACCTTGGGCAGAAAGGAAGAATTAGTCCGAAGTAATACTCTGTCTTTATGAAATACCATATAAGGGCGTTTAATACGTAAAGCTTGAAGTTCTGAAATGCTTCTGGCTGATGTGACAGCTACCACAATAGCCCTACAGTTTGTAACATGCTACAGACCACCTTCTCAAACTCAGGAAACCCACACAGCCTTCCTGAAGACACTGGAGAGTATAAATGTCTCTCCAAACACCATCATATTGGGTGACTTCAACTACCCAAACATAGACTGGGAACATTACTCAAGCCCCAACACCCTAGCCCAAAGGTTCCTTGAGTTCATAAACTCAAATGCTATGGAACAACTAGTCACCATTCCCACAAGAGGAGAAAATATACTAGACCTAATCATCACAAACATGGGGACAAAATGCTCCACACGGAAGTATATCCCTCATTGGTGAGATCAGACCATAAATTAATCTCACTGGAGATCCACATCCGCCCCACCCCCAGCAAAAAGACCACAGTGAAGAACTTCTCAAAAGCAAACTTCACACTTCTTAAGACTGGAGTGGTATCCTTCAAGGCCCCGAGCCAGTGGAAACCACAACCCACGCTGCTGAAACCCTTACAAATGCCTTCTCTGAGCACCTCCAGGAATGTATGGATCAAGCAATCCCTAATAAAATCAAGACCTTTTCCACCAAAGGCAGGCGCCCGGTCTGGTGGACTCCAGCCATAAACAAACTCTACAACAAGAGGAGAAAGCTACTACATGACAGAGCAAAATCCCTAAATGGGAAGGCATCTCTGATCAATACTAGCAAAAACTACGATCACTCATAAAATCATCCAAGGCCAACTTTGAGAGAAAAATCGCTAATGACACAAAAGACAATCATAAAGCCTTCTTTAGCTATGTTAGAAACCTGGGTGGAAACTCCCAGATATGCTTAGAATTAGTCCAAAATGATAAAAATCACTGAACCCACAGACATTGCCAACATACTGGCAGACAGGTTCAGTGCAAATTTCTCCCTCCCTCCCCAAAGGAGAAATATCTATCCCACCAGAGTCTAGCCTCCCAACCATCTCACATGCCCAGGTGAGAGCCGCTCACTCTAAAGAAAAAACACAGCATCAATGGGACCGGACGGTGTCCCCGGCTGTGTGCTACACAAACTCAATGAGGAACTAAACCCACACATAAGGCTGCTGTTTAATCTTAGCCTTACTACAGGATCGCATTCCAAAGAATGGCGTAAGGCAACTGTGGTCCCACTCCACAAAGTCGGTGCTTCTACGGACCCTGGAAATTACCGCCCCATAAGCTTGACGAGCCTTGTCTACAAAGCTATGGAGAGGATCATAATGGAACTCATAAATAAAGACATTGGGGACCTACAGACACTGGATCCTACCCAATTTGGCTTTGTCAAGGGCAGATCCTGCCTCTTGAACTTGGTCGACTTTTTCGAAACAGTCACTAAGGCCATTGATGAGGGTAAGGCAGTTCACACAGCCTACCTTGACCTAGCAAAAGCATTGACACAATACCCCACTCGGGCATCATAGAAAAGCTCACCAGCTTAGATGTAAACCCATATGTCACAAGATGGGTTGCAAACTGGCTCAAGGACAGAACACACAGGGTTAGAGTTGCTGGTGCCATGTCAGACTCTAAGCCGGTCACGCGGTGTCCCACAGGGCTCAGTCCTGGGCCCCTCTTGTTCGGCATTTATTTTTCTGAAGTGCAGGCAAACATAGGGGATTGTGGCTGACAAAATTTGCAGATGACTGCAAACTGGGCACCATAATTGACACTCCATCAGACACAGACATCCTCCAGAAAGGTCTCATAGAAATGGATAACTGGTGCCAGAGCCATGGCCTTAAGCTAAATGCCAAAAAATGTATAGTCATACCCTTTGGGAAAAACAAGGTAACCCCTAATTACCACATAGATGGTAATCCATTAAACACGGAAGAAGTTATCAGGGACCTGGGGACCCAAGTTGACAGTAACCTCTCTTTTGACACTCACATTGCCAAAGTGGTTAGGAAGACCTTCTACATTGCCCACTTGATCATGAAGGGATTCACATCCAGATCAGGAGAGGTCATTGTACCCTTGTACTCTTCACTTATCAGACCAATGATTGAGTACAACGCCCCATTCGGAATGTACCTTACCCGACACCTGCAGCAGTTGGAAAGACCCCAAAAGTTCCTCACCAAAAGGATAAAGGGGCTCAAACATATGTCATACGATGCCCGACTGAAGAAACTCCAGCTCTATTCAGTCGCATACCGTCTGCTCAGAGGTGATCTGTGCCTGACATACAAGGCCATGTCCAACCCGGAATTAATGGACATGCTCCACCTCAAAAAATCCAAATCCACCAGAGCCACGAGAGCAAGAGACTTAAACCTCAACACGGATATAAATAGGATGTGCTGGAGGGACAGATTAATCACCCAGAGACTCCCTACACTATGGAACAGAATCCCAGTCCATGTGAGGCAGAGCCCCTCACTGACTCTGTTCAAGAGAAATCTTGACGAGTGGATGGGAGATCGTAGGTTTACCCCGGGAATCATCTCTGTATCACTGCTGGACAGAGGCACAGCAAACTAATGGGTATAGTATTCTCATCCTAAGGGGTGGTGAAAGCCACACACACTCTGGCTAGGCTTATAAATGCCCTAGGGCAGATAGCCTAGTATGAACCTATGAACTTATGAACCTATGATTTCCAGGACAGGAACTTTAGGTCGCAAGTGGAGGCAGGTTCAAAGGGTGATCATGTCAGGGATTGTAGTATTAGTGTTAAATTCCAAGGTTCGATGGGTTCCCTGAAGGGTGGTCAGATATGCAAGACCCCTTTTAGGAAAGTTTTGCAGAGACGATAGGAGATTAGCGATGAGTCTTGAAAACCATTATGGAAGTTTGAGATAGCACTAACTGTACTTGAATGGTTAAGTCTGCTGCTCCTGAGTGAAGAAGACTTGATAGATAATCCAAAATTACAGTAACAGGAGCTCAGCAAGGGTCTATTTGTCTTTGACGTGACCAAATATGGAATCTTTTCCACTTGCTGAGATAGATTTTCCTGGTGGATGGTTTATGTGATGCCAGAAGGATATTATGCACTGGGGAGATAAGGTCATTCTGCCTGGTGATTACCAGAAGTGGAGATACCAAGCTGTCAGCTTGAGACTGGAAATGTTCAGGTAAGTCAACCCCTGTGGGTGTGAGATCAAATCTGTGGTGGGATCCAGATTCCATGGGTGATATAATAGGTGAGGCCAAAGGAAGGGGAACCAAACTTGTCGTGGCCAATAAGGAGCAATGAGGATTACTCTGCTTCTCAGACGAAGGGCTTTTTTTAGAAATTGGGGAATCAGGGGAAAGGGTGGGAAAGCATACAGAAGTCCCGTGGGCCAATCATGAATCAGAGCATCCCTTGGGGACTCCCCCTGCAGGGGGATTAGGGCAAAGTAGCTGCTGCATTTGTAGTTTGCTGGAGAGGCAAACAGATCACAGCAAGGCTTCGCTGCAATAATAGGACTGAGAGGCCACTCATGAGGCAGTAGGATACATCTGCTCAGTTTATATGCAATCCAGTTGGAACTCCCGGGAATATGCATTGCAATCAGAAAGTGTTTGGAAGCTATCGCCCATTGCCAAATTCTCATGGCTTCTTGACACAACGGGTAGGACTTGGTTCCCCCCTGTTTGTTGATGTACCAGACTACTGACATGTTGTCTGATTAAATAGCAATTTTCCCTGATGGAAGGATGGATCGAAATGATTTCAACTCTACAAGCAGTACCCTCAGTTCTAGGGCACTGATACGCAGGTGGGCCTCTATGTCTGACCAAGTACCTTGGACGGTCTTCCTTTGGTAAAGCCCCCCCACCCCCACCATATCAGGGAAGCATCCATAGTCACTGTGGCCCTGGGCTGTTGTGGGCAAAGGGGACGACTCCACAGTTGATCATCTGGCTTCATCCACCACATTAAGTTCCTCCTGCATCTCTGAGTTATCCATATTTGAAAGGACAAGGGATGTTTTAAGGGGTACCATTGTGTTGGAAGGAGTAATTGGAGAATTCTCATGTGTAGTCTTCGCAAGGGCACTATGGTAATTAATGCTACCATGGAGCCCAAGAGTTGGAGGACTGTTCGAGCTGGGACTAGGCCTCGACAGAGTATCACCTGGATTTGGGATCTTATCCTGTGTAATCTGTGGTCCAGGAGAGAGACTAGGCAAGCATTTGTGTTGAAAATTGCTCCAATAAACTCTAAAGAGTGAGAGGGGATCAGGTGGCATTTTCCCCAGTTTATTGATATCCCCAGAGATTCTGCTAGTCTGAGAGTATAGTTTAGTGCCATCTCCAGTAGATGCTTGGTGGGGGCAGTGAGGAGCCAGTCATCTAGATATGGAAACACCCGGAATCCTTGTAGTCTCAAGTGAGCTGTTACCACTGCCATGCACTTTATGAATACTCTGGAGGTTGTAGAGTGTCCGAAAGGCAGCACGCAGAATTGAAAATGATTGGCTCCTAGCCGGAAGCGAAGAAATCTTCTGGAGCATATGTCCATTTTTATGTGGTAATACGCATCCTGAAGATCTATTGAGCACATCCAGTCATCTTTCTCCAAGAAAGAAAGGAGAAACTGAACTGTTACCATCCAGAATTTCTCTTGTTTGACAAATTTGTTCAGGCTGCTGAGATCCAGAATTGGTCTCCAGTCTCCTGTCTTTTTTGACACTAAAAAGAATCTTGAGTAGAATCTGGATCCTATCTGGTCTGGTGGGACTGTCTGGATGACTCTTTTTTGAAACAGCTTTTGAATTTCTAGTGCTGGCGTTTCCCTTTGACTGGGTGGAACATCAGGAATTCAACTTGCTGACTGAGTAGAGATTGAACAGGATGTGGCTATTGCACTTCCTCTTACGTGGTACCTCTTAAGCGGGAAGTTCTGAATAGGACTCCGAAGAAGGGGCACCCTGCATTAGGGTATCCTGAGGCTCTTGTGCTCGACGTCCTGAAGCAGTGGCTTGTGTCAGCTGCAGCTCAGAGGAAGGAAATAACTGATGCTATGACACTGACTGTTTGCCTACAGAGGCAAGGACCCTCTCCATTGCCTGGAAAGCAGGTCTGCCTGAAGAGGGATGGGAGCCTGGAAACGAGAAGGACAACCTTGGAACCGGGGTCACACCCCACTCCAACGGACCAGCTGCCAAGGAAAGTGTCTCAAGAGGACTTGGTACTGAAGGGACTCCTGGAACCATAGATGGCACAGTAGAAAAAAATTGGCGCTGTGCTAGGAACCACAGAACCCACAGTCCAGTCGCAATGCTGATAAAGGCTCGGTTCCGAATGAACCAAAGGCCAAAGGGTCAGCTCCAGAACCAGTGGAACCAAAGCGATGGAAGCTAAAGAGGGCTTCGATACCTGCACAGAGGTCAAAGAAGGAGACTATGCTGGAGTCCGTGGAGAAAGACTCCCCACTCCTACAGGGAGGGGAGTTTTGGAAGGTGTAATAATCCCCCTCGCCATCAGCAGATGATCCGCAAAGCGCACCACAAACAATTCCGAAAGGCACCTGGTCGATCTAGTTGATATCCCAGATGGGGAGTCATGTCTTTCCACGAAGGGGCTAAATTGCTGCCCAAAGAAGGGGTCCACCATGGGTGAATATCGGGTCCTGGCTGAGTGGTCCATTGGCACCAAAGTCTCTTGGGTGGAGACATGTATTGAAGGTGTGTCCAGTGTGGGAAATCCTGGAATAGAAATTATAGGCAGGCTCAGTGCCGTAGTCAAGGCCGGTGCCAACAAGGATGGTACCGGGGCTGAAAATATAGAAGATGACAGCAGGGTAGTTAAGACTGGTTTTGGTAAGGTCGGTGCCATGGACATAATCATTGGTACTAAAACTGGTGTCTAAGATACAGATTTTGATGACGGCACCATAGTCGGTAGATGGAGCTGTGGAAATAGTTTTGGTCCTGTAGTAGTCAATTTTGGCATTTTTGGTTTCGGTTCCTGCTGTCATCTGAGGGTGATGAAGGAACTGAATGTGGTCTTTTCCTATGCTCTTTACTGGGAGGGGATGAGCCCTCCAACCCAGACATAGCCTCTGAAAGGATGTCTTAAGGAGCCCCTTCAGAATTAGCTTATTTTTCCTTTCATTACGGGTTTGGGAGCTAAACCCTTTACAAATGGAACAAGGTGGTTGAAGCGACAGATTGGGTACACCCAGACAGTACACACAAGAGACATGGATGTCTGAGTTTGGCATTTTGTGGCCGCACTGGTCGCACTGTTTAAAACCAGATGCTCCCTTCTTTTCTGACATGGTAGACTAAACACCTATCACAAAAAATAAATAAACAGTAAACACAGTAATTATAACAAAGAGATTTTTTGTTTTGTTTTTAGAAAGAAAAGAAGAAGAAGAAGAAGAAGAAGGGAAACGAGAATATCAACAATGGTATTTGGGAGAAATTATCTCAAGGGTAGAGGGAAAGGCCTATACCAATGATGGTATTAAAGACTACCTAAAAACAGTAAGAAAACACAGCAATAGCAACAAACACACTAATAGGAAGACAATGAGTAAATAATGATAAGACAGGGAAAGAAAACATCAAAAGAACAATAGGAAGTTTGAAAAAGTTTCCAAAGTACGTAGCTGTGAGTTGGCTTGACATGGCTTTACAGCAACATGGCAAACGAGATCTGAGGTAACAGGGGAAGGGCATTGTGGGTAAAAGCATAGTTCAAGACATTTTTGGCTGGCACGAGCTTGTTACAAGGCCGACTCGTTTCCGAGGATGGAACAGACACCTGTCAGTAAGGAATGAATGAAAATTAACATCAGATCAGTGCATTTGAAATCACTATTCTGAAAATATATTGTGTTGCATACTATATTGTGTTGCATACTTTTTTCAAAATGAAAGTCAGAAACAGTTTGTAATAAGAATCTAATCTAAAACTTCGAACAGTTTAAATGGAGATCATTGTACAGCACTGAATGGTATATGCACTGTGTTCCGCACTGTACTACTCTCTCACAGTTGGTATATTTAATTAGCATGGGGTGTGGAGTGAGGGGGGTTGCCCCCGGCAAACACATTTTTAAAAAGTTTTTTTTTAATTTACATTTCAAAGTTCAAAACTTCGATCTTATGGTCTCGGCCATAAGAAATTTGAAGTTTTGAAACTTCAAAATTTAGATGGAGACCCCAAGAAAAATATCCCTGTGAAGCATCTACTCATGGAATTGACTTAAGGACCTGCTCAGAGTGTCTGCCACAATGTTTTGACCTGAGGGAATGTAAACTGCCTGAAGAGTTACTTGATAATGGATAGCAAGATCACATATCCTGTGGAGAAGAGAGGATGAAAAGCCCTGAAGCGCCAGTAGAAGAGCTCTCACCTCTTTGACATTGATACAGTATGCTCTTTCTGTTGAAGAGGCGACCACACCCTCTCCACCTTTAGAGAGCCAAATGTTGCTTCCTATCCCACGTCTGAGGCATCTGTGAACAGCTCCTGAGAGGGAAGAGGGGGAATGAAAGGGGAGCCCTGGATTTAGAGGCAACTGCTGGATCCACCAGTGAAGTTCCTTCTTGAGATAAGGTAGAAGAGGAACTACAAATTCTAGGGGATGTGCATAATGAAGCCAAACTGACTTCAGAAAACACTGAAACTTTCTCATGTGGAGTTTGGCCGGAGGAAGCATAGGGATGGTGAATCCCATGAACCCCAGAGCTCTCAGAAATTTCCTGGCTGTTATAGAGGCCAGAGGAAGAAGAGTTTGAAAGAAGAAAATAAGTGTTAAAGCCTTGGGAGGAGGCACAGATGCCAGCATACACAGTCTCTATCCTGCACCCCAGAAAAACATGGTCACAAGAAGAAGTCAGAAAAGGCTTTTTGAAGTTTATTGTGAACCCCATGCTTTGCAAAAGGGAAATGGCAAAATAAAAACTGGTCAACAGGATCTCTGGACAGGATGCCTGAAACAGACGGTTGTCCAAGTAAAGAAATACTTGGATCTCCTGAATCCTGCAAAAAGCAATCACAGGAATGAGGCATTTGGTGAATACCTTTGGGCTAGTAGAGAATTGAAAATGCCAGGAAGCAACAGAGAAATGTAAAAACTTCCTGAAGAAGGGGATGCATTGGAATATGGAGATAAGCATTCTTGAGATCCAGAGACACCATATAAGCCTGAGGAAGAAAAAGAGGAAACAAAGTCTGAAGGGATAACATTCGAAAGGAGGGCATCTTCAGAAAAGTGTTCAGCTGAGAGGGGTGTACAACTGATCTCCAAGTACCCTCTTTCCTGGCTACTAGAAACATCCAGGAGTAACCCCCCTCCTCCTTTGGGACACAGGCACCTCTTGAATAGTACCCCAATTCAAAAGGCCCTGAAGCACCTCTGGAAAGAAGGAGAGCCATTCCTGACAGGGCTGAAGAATACCCATAAAAGGAAGAAGAGATTTCCAAACCATGAAATACCCCTGGTGAATAATGAACAGGACCCAGGAATTCTGAGTAATCTGTAGCCAAAGAGGAAGAGGCAGAGAAAGGCGAAGAGAGAGAGGAAAGTGCCTGGGAAGAATAGAATAGTCAGACAGCACTTGGTTTATCTGGAAAAGGAGACTTCTAAGGCACAGAAATCTAAGTAGCCTTAGCAAGAGGAGCATTCTTGCCAGCCTTTTTACCCTTAAGAGAAGAGTGAGATTGCCTGCACACAATGGCTAGCTTATTGGGATAGTTTATCTGAAATTTTAGGCACAGAAGAAACAAACACATGTTTAACTTCCTGAAAAGCCTTGCCATTATCCTGAAGGGACTTAAACATAGCATCAGCAGCTTCATCAAACAAGTGTTTACTATCAACAGGGGTATCCATCAACTTAGCCTTAATATCATCAGGCAAAGGTTGAAGCCAGAGGCAAGAATACCTCCTCATCTCCGATCCAAAAGCAACAGCCCTAGAAGAAGCATCTGCTGCATCACAACTACACTTTATGGAATGACGAGTCACCTGGGAAGAAGTCCCTAACATGGAAAGGGCAGAAGCTTTACAGAGTCTGGAAGATCAGAAATAACCAGACAGACCCGGGATAGGAGAGCCAACAAATACCTGGACATATGGGTCTGATAAGTAACAGCCCTAAAAGCCAAGGTAGCAGAGGTATAAACCTTCTTGCCTAACCTTTCCATTGTCCTGCTATCTTTATTAGAGGGTAGTAACTTGGGAGAATGAAGCAAGTGAGAGAGTTCGCCAGAAGCTACAGACACCACCGAGTGGTCAGCAGAAAGACACTTCTACAAAAATTTACAGTCCTCACGAACCCTATAGAAACTATCAGGTTTATTGAGAGCAATGGGCTGAGAGTCTGGAGCCTTCAAAGCATTGGAAAATGCATCCAACAAGGCAGCCAAGGCAGGAAGTACAGCAGAAGGTTTAGGAGAATCCATCTGCAGCAACTCATAATATCTTTTATGAATCTCAGAAACCTTAGCACAACCCCTTTTAAAGAACTCCATTAGCCTGGAGATTGTATCCCAAAAAAACCTCTTCAAAGTGAGTATGAGGACAGTACAGTTTTGTACCTACCATAAATGTAGATGTTCGAGTGTATACCCTGCTGCAGTCATCACACTTGGGTTATCTTGTCGTCAGGCGGTCCCGCAGTCGGCCTGAATTCCAAAGTCTTGGTCTGGCGTCGGTAGCTGTCGCTTCTTCCCTATGTCAGTGCGCCAGGGGTATATAAAAGGCATCCGACTCCATTTTCTTCAGTTTTTCTTGCCCCAGATGTCAGGTGCCCCCCCCAAAACATGGTCAGTAGATAGTGCAAATAATAAAAGCTTAGCACAAACAAAGCATCCCTCCAGCTATAAGCAAATACACCACAAAGGTTGTATCAGATTTTAAGGTATTGAAAGGTTTTAGTTAGGTCAGAGGGGATGGAGGGAGGGTAACATGGACTGTAGCAGTGTATACACTCGAACATCTACATTTATGGTAGGTAAAAAACTGTACTATGGTCATCGTGTTACCCTGCTGCAGTCATCACACTTGGGTAGAATCCCAAAGCTAAGGATGGGAGGTGAAGTCAAACAGGGTTAGAGGAGGTTAGAAGGCCCTGCAAAACTGCAGTGGCGAAGCCAGCCCTAGTCTTAAGAGTAAAGTGGTAAGTTATAGTGTTTGGTGAAGGTGTGCACTGAACTCCAAGTTGCAGCTTCCAGAATATCCTTGGTTGGCACTCCCCTGAGGAAGGCTGTAGATGTAGCTACTGCCCTGGTGGAGTGGGGCCTTATGCTAGCAGGAACTGGTTTTCCATGATGGGTGTAGCAAAAGCGTATGCAATGTCCTATCCATTTGGAAATGGTCTGTTTTTAGAAAGCCTTTCCTTGTGATGCTGTAGCATAGGATACAAAAAGTTGGTCAGATTTTCTGAAAGCCTTAGTTTTATCCAAGTAGTAACGTAGTTGCCTGTGATTGTCCAAGGAATGCAGGAGTCTTTCTCCTTTGTTCTGTGGATTTGGAAAGAAGGTGGGTAAGTGGATGGTTTCATTTAGAGCCACACTGGATACCACCTTTGGCATAAAGGAGGGGTTAGTTCGTAGAGAAACTCTGTCTTGATGAAAAATGAGGAAAGGCTCTACTGCCTGTAGTGCCTATAGCTCTGAGACTCTTCTGGCTGAAGTAATTGCTAGCAGCAGGGCAGCCTTCCATGATATAAATGTTAAGTCAGCTGAGAAAGCTGGTTCAAAAGGAGGTAGCATGAGTTTTTCCAGAAAAAAATTTAGGTCCCAAGTTGGTGTTGGCGCTCTCCTGGGAGGCCTAATGTTTTTTTGCCCCTCTGAGATACTGCCTTAGAGGTGGATGTGAAAATAAGGGAGGATCCGTGTTGTAGTGAGCTGAAATAGCGGAGGTGTGGATTTTAATAGATGAAAAAAAAAGTCCTTTGTGTAACCTCTCAGTTAAATATTGTAGAATCTGAGCCATGTCCGGCTGAAGGGTATTTTGGCCTTTAGCTTGGTTCCAGGCGCAAAATCTTTTCCATTTGTCTGAGTAGGCTTTCCTGGTGCTGGGCCTCCTGGCCTCCAGAATGACATCCATAACAGCTTGTGAAAGAGGGGTTGGCTGGTTGCTTAGGTGATGTGCCATGCAGCCATATTTAAGGTTTTGAGCTGGCTGTGTATAATCTGACTGCCTTGCTGTGTGAGTAGATGAGGAATTTGTGGTAAAATCCATGGTGGTTCCTGGGCCATGTTCCTTAGTAGTGGGTACCAGTGCTGGCATGGCCAGTCCAGGGCAATGAGTATCATTCAAGGTCTCTCCATCCTGACTTTCAGCAGCACCTTTGTGAGAAGGGGCAATGGAGGAAAGGCATATACTGTCAACATTTTCCAACTGAATGAGAGTGCGTCTACTCTCCAAGCTTGATGGTGAAATGTCCTTGTGCAAAATTTTGAAAGCTGATGGTTTTGGGGGTTGGCAAACAGGTCTATGTCTGGGCGCCCCCATTTTTGAGTTATCATTGCAAATACTTGTGGATCCAGTTTCCAGTCGTGGGGATCCATGATGTTTCTGCTTAGGTCGTCTGCCAATGTGTTCTTTTTTCGGGCAGGAATTGAGCTTGTAATTGAACTTGGTAAGCCAGTGCTGTGTTCCACAAGGTCATTGCTTGCCTGCATAGAGGGTAGGAGTGTGTACCCCCTTGTTTGTTTATGTACCACATTACTGGGGTGTTATCTGTCCTTATTATAAGTTGTCCTGGATGTAAGAGGTCCTTGAAGGCTGTCAGAGCATTCTGTACAGCTAGCATTTCTTTTTGATTGATGTGCAGATTCCTTTGATCTGCAGTCCATATGCCTTGAACGCACCGTCCTGCCATGTGTGCCCCCCCCAGGCATAGTCCGATGCATCTGTTGTCATAGTTTGCCTGGCTGGGGGTAAGGTGAAAGGCTGACCCTTGTTGAGGTGATATGCCTGTGACCACCATAGAAACTCCTGTTGAAGGCAGGGAATGAGAGGTATCATTGTTTCCAAGCTGTGGCTGTGTTGAGTCCATACGCTTTGCAGGTACAATTGTAATTTCCTCATATACAGTTTTGCAAATGGTATTAATAGTATGCAAGATGCCATGAAGCCCAAGGCCTGCAGAATTTTTCTTGCAAGGAGTTGGGTCTTTGTTGCCATTATTTTGAAGTATTGAGTTAGTTGTAGTTGTTTGTCTGGTGTCAGATAAGCCATCTGGGCCATTGTATTCAAGCTGGCACCCAGGAATGTCATATTTTGTGAGGGCACTAGTTTTGATTTATTTTCATTTACTGTGTACCCTAGGCAACTTAGAAGGTGTTTTACAAAAGTCAGATGTTGTAAGAGAATGTCCTTGCTTTCTGCTTGGATGAGGCAGTCGTCCAGGCATGGGTATATTTGAATTCCTCTTTGTCTGCAGTATGCAATTACTGGTGCCATGCATTTTGTGAAGACCCTGGGTGCAGTAGATAAGCCAAAGGGCAGTGCAGAGAACTGGAAATGGGTTGAACCTGCAATGAAACGGAGGTATCTTCTGCAATTTTGTCTGATAGGGACATGCAGGTATGCCTCCTTGAGGTCCAACGTTACTAGCCAAGCTTTCTTGCCCAACATGGGAAGAAGCTGCTGTAGTGTTAGCATCTTGAATTTGGGTACTTGCAAGAAGGTGTTTAGAACTGAAAGGTCCATAATGGGTCTCTAAGCATTGTCCTTTCTGGGGACTAGAAAGAGTCTTGAGTAAAATCCTTGACCATGCTCCTGTGTAGGTACCAGTTGAATGGCTCTCATGTCCATGAGAGCTGTAATTTGTTTTTGTGCCTCTGCCCATTGATTTTGTGGCAAGTCTGGCATTCCTTTTATTCTTGGCAAGGTGTGGAAATGGAATCTGTATCCTAGTGAGATAATGTCTAGGACCCATTTGTCCTTTGTGACGATGCACCAGTTGTCTATAAAAAATGCTAATTTTCCTCCCAAGGGAGCTGCCAAGAGAGTTTTGCTTGGCAGTTTGAGGTTTAAGTCATTGTGTTTGTCTTCTAGTAGTTTGGGACCTGTCTTCTCCTCCCTTCTGTGTTGCAGTGCCCCATTGGCGAGGTTTGTAAGGGATCTGTGCTTGTCCTCTGCCCCTTGGGCGTCTGTATTTACCCCTCTGTGGTCTGTCAGAAGCTGGAAAGGACCAATTTTTTGCTGGCCAATTTCTGCTGAAGCGTGGGGGTTGTACCTGTAAGAAATCTTTGACCGTCTGCACAGATTTTGCCTTATCCTCCATTTTCTTTAAAACCTCTTCTGCTTTAACCCCAAATAAGACCTCCTGCTGTAAGGGTGCATCTAGTAACTTTGCTTTAACATGATCAGGCAGAGTTTGTTCCTTTAACCAAGCATGCCTACGTATAACAGACCCAGTAACAGCTGCTCTACAGGAAGCTTCCAAGGAATCAAATCCACATTGTAAAGTATGTTTGCCCACCTGTTCAGCTGCATGCAACAGATCCTGCATTTCTTTGAATTCAGACTGTTGAGGGTACGTGCTCATCTTTTGTTTTATTTGAGACATAAGGAATTGCTGGTATTTCAGCATGTGAAATTGACAATTTAGTGCTCTCATAGCTAGAGTAGCTGAGGTGTAAACCTTCTTCCCCCACCTATCTAGTGCACTGGAGTCCCTTTAAGAGAGTACAGGATTTTTAGCCATAGAAGCCTTAGCCCCTTTGGGACCCTGGGAGATTGTCTCTGGGTCAGCAACAGGGCTTTTGTAAAGGAAATTGTGTGGGTCAGGCACTCTATAATATCTATCTGGTTCGGCTGGAGCAGGAGGCAGAAAATCTGGATGTAGACTAAGTAAACATCATCCACAATGTCTAAAACTGGAGGGATAGCAAGTGGTCTGTGCTGGGGGAGTAAAAGAAACTCTCGGAGCCTTTTCTTTGAGTTGGAGTAGTCCTGACCTTCCCAGTGGAAATGTTCCCTCATGGTATGTAAGGTTTCCCCAAAGGAATAGTCTTCAGGGAGAGAAGCTGAGGGAATGGAATCTTCAGCATCAGAATCTTCATAAGGGGGAAAGGAGTAATCCTGTTCCTCAGAGGAGCCTGAGGAAACAGACACTTGATCAGAGGAGGCATAATCCTCCTCTTGTCTAGGCCTTTTGTATGGGGGTTGGGAACCCCTGATTAAAGAAATCAAATCTTCAGCCATTTTAAGCATCTGTTTCTTAGGCATGGGGCCTTGAACTGGAGAAAGATGTGCAGTCTTTTTTGGTTTTAGAGGAGTCTTAAGCTTAGCATAAGATTTTATGGTGAGAGTAGTCAGTCTGAAGACACCTTCTGTAAGAAGGTGTTTCCGCAGCACCAGCTTCTTCTGCAATGTTGTCGGTAGGGCCTAAAGAAAATGGCTGTGTTGGTCTAGAACTCAATGCTTGAGAATCCGAAGCTGTCCGTGGTTCCAATTCTGCGGTCGTCAGGGGCTGCGTAGGCACCTCAATGAAAACCGGAGAACCGGCGACCAGCCCAGCCGAGGCCTCGGAGTCTGGCTTGGATCTAGGCTGCCTCTCTGTAAGAAGGTGTTTCCGCAGCACCGGCTTTCACAAGAAGCTGAAGACACTGGTTTTCAAGATAAAGCACAAAAGAAGGGTATTAGGTACAAAAGCCTGACAGATGGAGCAGGACATATGGTCATGTGAGGTGCCAAGGAAAAAGACACTGTTCATGGTGGTCTTTATGGGGGAACTGTCCCCTATAAAGGCATTTACCCTTCTTGGATAACATGAAACCCACCAAGCAACAATAAGGAAAAAGATCGCCAATGGGGCACTTGTCTACAACGGCTTGCTGAATCAGCAACAGAACGAGTGTTCAGACTGATGATCAAGAGATGGCATTTGGACAGGTGGCAAAGAAGTTCTGAGGACAGTATGTCCGGATGTCCCCCTTATTTACTACGCTAAGCAAGGAGCATATGTGTGATGTACGGTGTACCTTAAAGCAATCTAAAGGCTTTGATGTATCGGCTGGACATTAGACAGCCCTTGGCAGGGATCCATAATGTAAAGAATACTGCAACAGTAAAATGGAAGAACATCTGCTTCTCTCCCACCAAGACAGACATGCTCATCTTCCTCTGCCAACTCCATCAAGAGTCAGAGGCACTACTTGAATTTAGACCACCTGGAGTTATTCAAGGCTTTGTCTCTCAATAACATGGAACTGGCTTAGCTTGTGGGCTAAACTGTTTAGCCTTCTATTTTTTAAAGCCCTAACTGAATATATTTTGAATTATCACAGCATGTCATGCAAAAGAATAACTTTCCTACTGTAACAAAGCACATATGTAGAGTCCGTCATGGAATCTGAAAAATAAATCTTTTTGAATATAAAGGAACTTAGTACTTTAGTAAAGTTTTACATAACCTGCTGAAAACATATACGGACTCAGAATCAGTTATGAAACCAACATCCCTCATTTATTTGTTCATAGTTAAGTATTAGGCTAGCTGCCCTTGCATGCCATTTTATGCCTAGACAATTTATTTTATTTGCATTTGTTTACCAGGATGGTCCAGCTGGGCCAGAAGTGCCCATTTTCAGTGGAGTCATGGGGAGAAAAGCTCCACATATAAGACATTTCATATACAATACAGAATTTACATTAATAAAGACATTTAGTACATATTATTGGCAGCTTATACAATTGGTGAAAAAAAAAACAGTAGATAAGTAATCATTCTCAAATCAAAGATATTATACAAGCAATACAGAGTATAAATGAGAAAATTCCGTACGAGTAGTTTTCAGCTAGCAAAATGTATACAGGACACTTCATGCAGTGGGTACAAGGCAGATATAGGAATTAATTTCAAACATTTAGGTGGTGTAATAGCGGAGCAATAGGCTATATGAGTCCTGCTGCAGGAAATCAGCAAAGTCGGTGGATATTGTTGCATATATAAGTGGTGGTATGATATTAAGGTAGGCTGCAAGAGTACCTGAATGTCTCTCCTGGTTCAATGGTATGTCTATAAGGGTTAGGAAGAGAATGAAGTAAACAGGAGGGATCAATGGTATGACAATGAGGGTTAGTAGAAGAGGAAAATGGATAGGATGGAGAGGCGGAGTAAGTAAAAAGACAGGTGGATGTGAAAGGAGGATGCCAGAGTAGATGAGCGGGGTGAGAATATCTGGCATTTTGGTGTTTGGAATAGCCTATCCCATTTTGTGTTACACTTGTTTTACCCAGGGCCATATTCATGGGCTACAGCATTTAGGAATTGCCTCTGTCCATTAGTAGTACAGGAAGCAGTTCTGGGATAAATTGTCTGTTTCCCATCCACAGATTCAAGCTGTGTTTGAATATGGCCAGGTATGAGCTTTGTTCTATGAGGATGGGGAGTCTGTTCCACAGCAGTGTTATCCTCTGCAAGCTATATCTGTCCCTCCAAATGTTCTGCTGATGTTGCAGAACAGGTTTAGATCCCTAGACTGAATATTTCTGATGCCATTTGAATTCCTTATGTGCAGTAAATCCATGAGTACTGGGTCAGAGGATGCCTTGTATGCTAAACACAGGTCACTTCTTAACAGTCCATAGGATACAAAATATAGTGACGGGGCTTTGAGTCAGCCTAGGTAGGATACATTGTTTAGGCCTTGTATCCGATTAGCCAGGTATCTCTGAGTGTTCCACTTGTGTGTGTCTGGATAGATACATACCAAAGGGGGGCTTATATTAAATGATGGATTTAATTAGGGCTGAGTAAATAGGTCTGTCAGAATTCTTGGCATTTTGAAAGATACATTTCTGGTTCTTTATTTGGGAGTTGTTTGAATATTACTGCCCCATCATAAATGCTAGACAAGGTAGAAATACCCTTTGTTTCTGCCTTGATGAAAACATATTGGATGTCATCTTTTGTTCTATGCCTTTCAAGCTCTGTAAAGTCCATTGAAATGAACTTCAGTGTTAGAGTTTGTTAACTTCAACATATTTTTAACTAGTACCATATAAAATACAGTATTTTAGTTTCTTCTAAATTATGTCTGCTTTCTACAAATAAGGCAGTCATATTCATTTTTCTCTCTTATAACGTCTGTTACTGTTTCTGGCAGCAAGTAACATACAGGAAAGTTACTACTATTTTTAGCCATATTATTACAACTGTTTTATGCCTCTTCTTCACAAAGTAGTTGCCTTGGTAAAGCCCTCATTTGTTTGGTATCATATAGATTTTTATTGTTCTGTTCATTTTATATAGTTACTTATGTTCTGATTATGACCAAGCTGTTGAACTGGGCTGAGGCCCATTTTCAATGGTGGCCTGAGGAGAAAAACTCCAATTCAGTGTACAGAAAAACAAGAAAAATCATAAGGAGTACATAAGGTTTACTCAGGATGAAAAAAACAACTTTAAAGTTACTTTAATGTCCTAGAAAACAGTATAATGGCACATATTAACCAGGAATGTAAAAAATATATTCATACATAGAATATATGTTGTAGCTAAAAAAAAATCAAACAGTGGAAACATGAAAGCTCTGAACCTACAAGAAATTATAGGATGAGAGTACAGTTCTGCAATAGAGACTGGTGCCCTATTAAGGAATGGTGGGCCAAGAGTTGAAAGAGACTGACTCCCTTGAAATCCCAAAATGGATAAAATGGATGTAGGAGAATGAATCAATGACATCCCATATAAGATGAACTAACACTGATAATTTAACTTGTAAAATGTACAGTTACTGAAATTCTGATTTCTATACGGTTTACAAAAATATCACAGATTTCCTTATCTTGCTCATATTTTAGGTAGAAATCAAGTCACTTTCAAAAATGACATCATGTGAAAGGCAACATTATGATGTGCAAAAACTGCCATTGTTACTTTATCACTTTAAATTCAGTTTAGCAGCTCTAACCATATATGCCCTGGGATTCAAGAAGCTCGGCGCAAGGACGGTTTTAGCCTTGCGCTGAGTGTCCTCACTACAGATGGTGCAGCAGCGCCATATGAATATGTACGAGGGCGCGCAGCTGCACCCTCGACGTGCACAGGAAATGTGTGCGAGTGCAGGGGACATGTACAAGTGCTCTACGGAGGCATAAACATGCCCCGACATGCAAAACCTACTATGCCTACTAGTAGAGCCCACCCCTAATAGTAAGTCAGTAATTCAGTGTCCGTGGATACCGAAATGTATGCTAAGCATATAAGAGTGTCCACGAACAGTGAAATAAAATCAAAGTAGTAAACACACAATCACGTAGTGGAATGTTGAGCCCTGTCCCTAGAACTTTCACAATCAGATTCCCTGTGCCCCTATTATACATTTGAATTGCTGCAATATCGAAGGTGTAAGCAAAGTGCAGCGTGTTTGCATGTCGCTGCCCTCCGCCGAGAGTAGCTTACACATTATATTCATTCAAATAGAGTAAAACATGCGGAATCAAGTAAATGTCAACAGTGTAGTGTTTAGAGCATCCGCCTAATGAACAGGCATTCATGGTTCGAGCCCAAGAATAGTACATATCATTTTCCATGTGGAATGAATGTCGTTTTGCTGTAAAACAAACAGAGTATCGCATGAGATATTTAACTTAAATATAATTCAAGCAAAGTGGCACTGTCATAATGAATAAGGTAGTAGCAAGCAGGTGTAAGCAAAAATAAGCAGCAGTAAACACATACAAGTACCAGTAAGCAAGTCTGAGTGTGCCTGCGTGGGTCTAAGCAGTGCCCAGCATAGGAAATGTATATAAGTATATACGGATATATAATATATATCCATATATATATGCATGTGTATATCTATATATATATATATATATATATATATATATATATATATATATATATATATATATATATATACACACACACACATATATATATATATATATATATATATACACACATATAAATATATATATATATCTATGAAGAAAGAATGACATAACAATAAAGCAAACAAAAGGAATGAGAAGGGAATCAACAGCAACCCCAGTATTATATAGCGCTGTCAGCGTATGTCATATCAAGCTGGGCAGGAGTGAGCAAAGCACTGCTACTCACACCACAGGCAGGATATTACCAGTGGGAGTAACACTGTTGATCTGCTAAGTCTACTTTACACTCCCTGGTGGGACTACCCAAAACTGACAGACTGTTTGGCCATCCGACTATTACACAAGCAAGGGCAGGTATGTACAAGGACTAAATGGTGGGAGAGCCTGAGAATACATGGGTTCGACAACATACGTGTAGAGCCCCTAACACTCGGGAGAGGGCAATGTGTGGAGACTGCGATAGCAGGTGGACAATGGATGGTATGCATGTATGTTGAACACGGGTGGGGTGGAGGAACTACGGGTATGAAATTATGGAGCCAGGCATGCCAGGGTTGGATGGGCTAGTTCTAATTGGACCGACCCGTGGAGGTCAGTGAGATCGTCATATGTATACATGCATACACACATGCAGACATCAATATGTAGAAGTACATTCTCTGTAACACATTCATTCCATTTGCAGACATAAATAACATGAATGTGTCCTTACAAACCTCAACAGTAGACAGAATAATAGGTTGTGCATAAGAAGGATGGGACGAAACTGCTAAAACGCAGATGTGTGTACAATGTCCGAAGTCAGTGCTGTGCTGAAAAAAATCAAATGTGAGGACTTTTCCACACATGGAATCATTCCTGTGATCTGCCTGCTACGGCAATGCCAATTACTAAACCGGTCTATATGTAAAAGAAATATGATGAACACATACATAATTAGGCTCTCATGTGTAACGTTTGCGTTACCACATAGTCATACTTATTAATTTACTGTAGTGCATGTTAACGGGAGTAAGGATGTAATGAAGTATAGAGTCTAATCTTGACAAACACATGCGTATCCCATGTGGGACAACCCAAAAATTGCGAATAGTATTCTTTTGGTCGCTCATGTCACCAATATTTGTGGACTAAACGTTTGGGAGTTGAGTATACGTGGAGTGAGTCAACCGATGGGATGGGTCTACAGGAGGAGGGAGTGGCCAATGTGTAGTGGTGTGGATACAACGTGAGTCCAACTGGAGAATGGATGACTGCAGTGTTAGGGAGGCATTGGGGTGTGTGTTTGGGGAACCAGGAGTCACGGGTATATGGGTATATATGCAAATGAAGCAGCACAGCAATAGTGTGTTGGTTAGAGCAACCGCCTAATGAACAGACATTCCTGTACCGAATCCCACTGCATCACATACCATTTACCATCCGTAATCTCTACATGAACATATTGCGACATCTTTCTGCTGTATAACCTGCAAAATATCAATTAAAAGTTAACTGGAGCAAAGTGTCAGTGTCATAATGAATAAGGCACTAGTAAGCAGGTTTAAGCATATATAAACACCAGTAAGCATGTGTAAGTGCACTTGCGCAGGGTATGCATTGCTTTACAGACACACACACACACATTATATATATATATATATATATATATATATATATATATATATATATATATATATATATATATATATACATATATATACATACATATATATATATATATATATATATATATACACACACATATATATATATATATATATATATATATATATTTATATGCATACACATATGTATACATCTATATATATAGTTGCAGACATATACATATACGTATATATATATATATATATATATATATATATATATATATATATATATATATATATATATATATATATATATATATATGTGTGTGTGTGTGTCTGTGTGTGTGTGTGTGTGTGTGTGTGTGTGTGTGTGTGTGTGCGTAGATATACACAGATATACAGTTATGATAGGAAACAGCACACAAGAATGATATATGTTCACAGGCTATGCCAATGGAAGTGAGGGGACCAAGCAAGAAACATGAAACACGTAGCATGACCTTCCACCCCCCCCAAGCCGGACACAGGAAACATACACACAAACAATGTAAAGAGTCCACTGCTCCCCAGACCAGAGGCAGGATACAACCGAGGGGGGGTACACTATGCACCCATGAATTCTAATCTTGGAACACAGACAGGAGCGTCCCTTGCGGAAGACCCCAAAAAGTGGCAAAACCAAAATAAGGTGATAGACCGAACATTCTAGCTGGGGTATATACATACTCGGAATACAAGGGTGAGAAAGCCTGATGAGGTTGAGACAATTGTATGAAATGGGTCCCGTGAAGTGGAGAGTGGGCAGCGTGTAGTAGTGTGTCCAGAACCGACCAGGACCCAGAGTAAGGATGGATGCTGTTGAGGAGGTGTGGGTGGGGGAACTATGGCTCTAGGTGTGCAGGTGTTGGCTGATGTGGGCCTATATGGACATCCCTAGGGATGTAAGCGAATGTGTTCATTGGGCAAAGGCGTTGCCCAATGAGCAGCCACACCCACTACGAGTCCCACTGCAGCAAAGCGTAACCTATATGGCAAGGAACGGAATAACCAGATGTAGATGTATATATATGTAGAGGTATGTGTGTGTATATCTACCCATAGCGACATAGAGATAAGCCTCTCCCTCACAGAAGTACAAATGTATACATACAGAGACCGAATACATATACATACCCACATATAAATATATAGGTTCATAGGTTCATACTAGGCTATCTGCCCTAGGGCATTTATAAGCCTAGCCAGAATGTGTTTGGCTTTCGCCACCCATATTAAATTTATTTTGCTATGCCCTTTTTCGTGGTTAGTATACTGTGCCTCTGTCTAACAGTGACACAGAAGTGATAACTGGGGTAAACCTACGATCTCCCATCCACTCATCAAGATTCCTCTTGAAGAGAGTCAATGAGGGACTCTGCCTAACCTGGACTGGGATTTTATTCCAGAGTGAAGGGAGCCTCTGGGTTATGAATCTGTCACTCCAGCATGTCCTATTTATTTCAGTGCTGAGGTTCAAGTCTCTCGAGCGCGTAGCTCGATGGGATTTGGATTTTCTGAGGTGCAGCATGTCCATTAATTCCGGGTTGGACATGGCTTTATACATCAGGCCCAGATTGCCTCTGAACAGGCGGTATGCCACTGAGTACAGCTGGAGTTTCTTTAACCGGGCAGCATATGGCATCTGTTTGAGCCCTTTGATCCTCTTGGTGAGG
This sequence comes from Protopterus annectens, assembly GCF_019279795.1. NCBI lineage: Eukaryota > Metazoa > Chordata > Ceratodontiformes > Protopteridae > Protopterus > Protopterus annectens. Next base: position 378,240,774 of record NC_056730.1, read on the forward strand.
TACTTTTGGGGTCTTTCCAGTTGCTGCAGGTGTCTGGTAAGGTACATCCCAAAAGGGGCATAGTACTCAATTATGGGCCTGATGAGGGATGAGTAAAGAGGCACGATGACCTCCCCTGATCTAGATGTGAATCCCTTCATGATTACATGGGCTATATAAAATGTTTTTCTAACCACTTTGGCCACGTGGTTGTCAAATGAGAGATTGCTATCAACTTGGGTCCCCAGGTCCCTAATTAATTCTTCTGTACTTAATGGATTACCACCTATGTGGTAATTTGTGAGCAGTTTGTTTTTGCCAAAGGGGATGACTATACACTTTTTGCCATTTAGCTTGAGGCCATGGCTCTGGCACCAGTTGTCTGTTTCTATGAGGCCCTTTTGGAGGATGCTTGTGTCGGCTGGAGAGTCGATTATGGCGCCCAGTTTGCAGTCATCTGCGAACTTGGTCAGCCACAGTCCTTCCATGTTGGCCTGTACCTCCAAGAAATATATACCGAACAAGAAAGGTCCCAGGACTGAGCCTTGTGGGACACCACTTGTAACTGGTTTGGAGTCTGACATGGCTCCAGCAATTCTAACCATGTGGGTTCTGTCCTTGAGCCAGTTTGCAATCCATCTAGTGACATAGGGGTTTATATTTAAGCTGGTGAGCTTATCTATAATGCCCGAGTGGGGTATTGTATCGAAGGCTTTTGCGAGGTCCAGGTGGGCTGTGTGGACCACCTTCCCCTCGTCAATGGCCTTGTGACTGTTTCAAAGAAATCAACCAGGTTTAAGAGGCAGGATCTGCCCTTAACAAAGCCGAACTGGGTAGGATCCAGTGTCTGTAGGTCCCCAATATCTTTATTTATGAGGTCCATGATGATCCTTTCCATAGCTTTGCAGACCAAGCTAGTCAGGCTTATGTGGCGATAGTTTCCAGGATCCGTTGAGGCACCACCCTTATGGAGAGGGACCACTGTTGCTGTACGCCACTCTTTGGGCACATATCCTGTAGTAAGGCTGAGATTGAACAGTAGTTTTATGTTTGGGTTTAGCTCTTCTTGGAGTTCATGTAGGACACAGCCCGGGACACCGTCTGGTCCCATTGATTCTGTGTTTTTTGCTTTGGATAGGGCGGCTCTTACCTGAGCATCTGAGATGTCAGGGGGGCAGCACTCTGCTAGGATAGATATTTGCCCTTTTGGTGGGGGGGGGGTTTGCACTGAACCTGTCAGCTAGGATGTTGGCAATGTCTGTGGGTTCGCTGTATTTTTTGTCATTTTGGACTAATTCTGAGCATATCTGGGAATTACCACCCAGGTTCCTAACATAACTAAAGAAAGCCTTGTGATTATCCTTAGTAACCTGTGCAATTTTTCTCTTGAAGCTGGCCTTAGACAATTTTATAAGTGCCCGTAGTTTTTTGCTAATACTGATCAGTGATGCCTTCCCTTTTTGGGATTTTGCTCTATCATTTAGTAGCTTCCTCCTTCTATTGTATAGTTTGTTTATGGCTGGGGTCCACCAGACAGGACATCTGCCTTTGGAGAATTGGGTCTTGGTTTTATTTGGGATTGCATGATCCATGCATTCCTGAAGGTGTTCATAGAATGCGTTTATAAAGGATTCTGCGGTCTGGGCCGTATTTTCCACAGGCCCGGGGGCTTTGAAGGATTCCACCTCGGTTTTGAAGAGTGTGAAATTTGCTTTAGAGAAGTTTTCCACTGTGGTTTTCTGGGCAGGGGGTGGGGTCGGGATGTGAATATCCAGTGAGATTAGTTTATGGTCTGATCTTACCAGTGAGGGATACACTTCTGGTCTGGAGCATAGAGTCCCCATGTTGGTGATGATCAGGTCCAGTATGTTTTCCCCTCTTGTGGGAGTGGTAACAAGTTGTTCCATAGCATTTGAGTTTATAAATTCTAGGAACCTTTGGGCTAGGGTGTTGGAGCTAGAGTAATGCTCCCAGTCTATGTTTGGGTAGTTGAAGTCGCCCAATATAATGGTGTTTGGAGAGACCTTCATATTTTCCAGTGTTCTCAGGAAGGCCGAGTGGGGTTCCTGGGTTTGGGAGGGTGGTCTGTAGCAGGCTATAAACTGGAAGGCAGTTTTACCCACTGTTAGTTGCACATGGATAGTCTCCGATGCTTCGTGCTTTGCCACCAACATGGAGGTGTGGGTATCTTTGATGAATATCAATACTCCCCCTCCTTTTGTGGTTCGGTCCAACTTTTGGGGCCGAAAAGCATGGTATGAGGTATAACCTGGTAGTGCTGGGGTGCTCTCGGGAGCCCTGAACCAGGTTTCTGTTACTGCACAGATATCGATGTTCTCCACGCTAAGGAGAGTTTCGAGTGCATGCATCTTGAGGTTTAGACTTCTGGTGTTGAGTAGCATTACTCTTAGTTTCTTATCCCTTGTGATACCTATGGAGGTGGGATTGTCTTTTGAGCCTTGCCTAAAAAAGGCACTATGGGGGTAGCAACAGCCTTTGCCAATATCTGAAAGCCCATGGGTGACAGGTGCAAGCCGTCCCTAGCGAAGCATCATGGCTTGTCGAGCATATCATCCCAAGCTGACAGGCACTGGATCCCCTTTGAATGACACCAGTACTTAAGCCAATTGTTGAAATTGATCATCTTGTCTTCATATTGTGGCATCATTCTTGGTGAGGGTAAGATGCTACTCAAGGTCAGGGTCATACCAGCCTGGGCAACATGCTCAGAGAGCTCCTCTATGTCTCTTTTCATGTAGTCCAGGGAGGTACGTCTCAGGTCATTCACACCAGCATGGACAATGACTGCGTCATATTTGTACTTGCCTTGGAGTGACCTGAGTGCTTGTGTTATGTGGCGGATCCTAGCGCCCGACAGGCTGCTCACCGTGACCCTCTCCTTGTTCAGCCTGGTGAGCGGGACGTCAGTGTGCCTGACGATAGAGTCACCTATTACAAGTGTATCAGGTGTGTTGTTTAGTCTTAAGGGATGTGACTGTTCGGCACACTGGCTTTGTGAGATATGTGTTGCACGTATTTTGTTTTGGGGTAGCGGTTGCTTGGGTGTCTGCTTTGGAGGTCTCTGCTGCTTAGGCAGATATTTATTTAGAGCCTCCGAGTATGTTTTTGTGTGATTATGTGTTTGGTTTGCTGTTGTGGTAGGTCTATGTGAGACTGGAATTGTAGTGAGTGTGGTTTCCTTCTCCTCCTGGCTGGTTATGCCAGTACTGAGTTGAGAGAGCTTAGCCTCCAGTTTGGCTATATGGTTGCATCTCTCACATATGTTGGAATTTGTTGGGAGGAGGAGAGGGTTGTCTGTGTACATGATGCAGCTGTAACATTGCCTCAAGATTCCCAGATTCACCAGCTGGACCAGAGAGGAGATTGACAACTGACCTTTGGACATGCTAGAATAATATTGGGAATTCATTTATAATTGAAAACAAGGGCCAGTGGAGAGTGAGGGTGTAGTGCTTTTAATTTTTAGTGCTGACTTATATAATTGCTTTAGTGAGCAAGTGCCAGGTAACTTAAGTGCAATGTGTTACAGGTAACTTAAATGCAAAAACGACAAACAGTAACTTTCTTTCAAGTGAAACAAGGAAATAAGTACAGTAAGCAATGCAGACATCACTAGTGATACACAGACGTGCTGAGAAGCCACGTATTAGGTGGAATTAGCGTTCCAGGGAAATAACAAGCAAACAAACAACAAGCATATAAACAAAGCTAGATTCAGCAGGCCTGGATCTAGTCTATTCTACAGCAAACAAGGTGTACCAATTTCAGTAAGATACAGTTCAAATATTCAGGCACTATAAACCTTTAACCAGAAATTCCCAGCTCAGAAGGGCAGAGTCCAGCCTCTTCTCCCACAAGAGTGCAGACCACGAACCTTCTTAATGTAAAATAACTGGCCTGAAGCCCAAGTGCTTAAACCAGAACTAATACACTTTAAGAATACCAGACACTGGGCTCTCAATCAGCAGTTCCCAACTTAGAAGGATGAAAGCTACCTGTCCTGCCACCACAGTGCATGCCACAAACCTTCCTAATATAAAACAACTGGTCTGAAGCCCAAGTGCTTAATCCAAAAGACTTAGAATGATAGCTACACTTTAATCAAGTTACTACCAAGCAGTAATAAACACAAATGAATACTTTAGAAAATGCCTGGATTAGTGCTCAAGTTACACAAACAAAGCTAGATCCCAGCAGGCCCGAATCCAGTCTATGCCACAGCAAACAAGGCGCACCAACTTCAGTAAGAAGCAGTTCAGATATGCATGCACTAAAAGCCTTTAACCAGAAATTCCCAGCTCAGAAGGGCAGAGTCCAGCCTCTCCTCCCACAAGAGTGCAGACCACAAACCCTCTTAATGTAAAATAACTGGCCTGAAAGCCCAAGTGCTTAAACCAGAATTAATACACTTTTAGAATAACAGACACTGAGCCCTCAATCAGCAGTTCCCAACCTAGAAGGATGTAAGCTACCTGTTCTGCCACTACAGTGCAGACCACAAACCCTCCCAGTGCAAAACAACTGGTCCGAAGCCCAAGTGTTTAAACCAAAAGGCTTAGAATGAGTTACACCAAGCAGTAATAAATACAACTGAGTACTTTTAAGATGATGCAAAAGTAAAATAAAGTAGGTAGAAACACAAGTACAGTAAAAGCAGATGAATTTTTTTTTTTCTGAATAAGTGCTGAGATCAAAAAAACAGATTTGAGTGCTGAAACTAGAAAACTGGCTAGTTATAAGAAAAAAAACTAAGCTAGAAGGCTTCCCTCCAACAGAGAAGGGCTTGGGGGCTCAGAAGCCTACAAATAGTCTATACCACTTAACAGGAAAGGCAAGAAATAAGCTTATTTTTTTTTCTGTTTCCCAGATGCTCTCTTTGTACACAGTTGGAGTGCCTAAAATCAGAATATGATCTCACTGCACTCAGTTGAGTGAGCAAATGAGATGGGCCCAGAAGGAGTATCCAAACACAAATTTACAAGAGGGGCGGGCAGTTTCAAGGCCACTAAGATTAACACCAAAATAAAAACAGAGAGGGTGGGTGGGACTAACTGAAGAACAGAGTCAAAACTTCCAGTTCAGTTAATATTCCTGCAACACAGTTAAAATCAATTTAAATACTGTATTTTTGGAAAAAAAAGTGCAGATAAAGGTACTTAAATTCTCTTATACGTCCAGTTGAATACAGCTAGTTCTTAGCCGGCCAAAGCTGAGGTTTTTACGCAGAAAATATTTCACACTGTGCCACTTAAATAGGCAAGGACAGGAAATCAAAGAATGTGGCTACCCCCACACCTGTAATTACTAGCAAATAACAAAATTCAGCAAACACGGACTAACTTCCAGTTCAGTTAATATTCCTGCAACACAGTTAAAATCAATTTAAATATTGTATTTTTGGAAAAAAAAGTGCAAATAAAGGTACTTAAATTCTCTTATACGTCCAGTTGAATACAGCTAGTTCTTAGCCGGCCAAAGCTGAGGTTTTTAAGCAGAAAATATTTCACACTGTACCACTTAAATAGGCAAGGACAGGAAATCAAAGAATGTGGCTACCCCCACACCTGTAATTAATAGCAAATAAAATTCAGCAAACACTGACTAACTTCCAGTTCAGTTGTTAATATTCCTGCAACACAGTTAAAATCAATTTAAATACTGTATTTTTGGGAAAAAAAGTGCAGATAAAGGTACTTAAATTCTCTTATACGTCCAGTTGAATACAGCTAGTTCTTAGCCAGCCAAAGCTGAGGTTTTTAAGCAGAAAATATTTCACACTGTACCACTTAAATAGGCAAGGACAGGAAATCAAAGAATGTGGCTACCCCACACCTGTAATTACTAGCAAATAACAAAATTCAGCAAACACTGACTAACTTCCAGTTCAGTTAATATTCCTGCAACACAGTTAAAATCAATTTAAATATTGTATTTCTTGAAAAAAAGTGCAGATAAAGGTACTTAAATTCTCTTATACGTCCAGTTGAATACAGCTAGTTCTTAGCTGGCCAAAGCTGAGGTTTTTAAGCAGAAAATATTTCACACTGTACCACTTAAATAGGCAAGGACAGGAAATCAAAGAATGTGGCTACCCCTACACCTGTAATTACTAGCAAATAACAAAATTCAGCAAACACTGACTAACTTCCAGTTCAGTTAATATTCCTGCAACACAGTTAAAATCAATTTAAATACTGTATTTTTTGAAAAAAAGTGCAGATAAAGGTACTTAAATTCTCTTATACGTCCAGTTGAATACATCTAGTTCTTAGCCGGCCAAAGCTGAAGTTTTTATGCAGAAAATATTTCACACTGTACCACTTAAATAGGCAAGGACAGGAAATCAAAGAATGTGGCTACCCCCACACCTGTAATTACTAGCAAATAACAAAATTCAGCAAACACTAACTTCCAGTTCAGTTAATATTCCTGCAACACAGTTAAAATCAATTTAAATACTGTATCTTATGAAAAAAAAGTGCAGATAAAGGTACTTAAATTCTTATACGTCCAGTTGAATACAGCTAGTTCTTAGCCGGCCAAAGCTGAGGTTTTTAAGCAGAAAATATTTCACACTGTACCACTTAAATAGGCAAGGACAGGAAATCAAAGAATGTGGCTACCCCACACCTGTAATTACTAGCAAATAACAAAATTCAGCAAACACTAACTTCCAGTTCAGTTAATATTCCTGCAACACAGTTAAAATCAATTTAAATATTGTATTTTTGAAAAAAAAGTGCAGATAAAGGTACTTAAATTCTCTTATACGTCCAGTTGAATACAGCTAGTTCTTAGCCGGCCAAAGCTGAGGTTTTTAAGCAGAAAATATTTCACACTGTACCACTTAAATAGGCAAGGACAGGAAATCAAAGAATGTGGCTACCCCCACACCTGTAATTACTAGCAAATAACAAAATTCAGCAAACACTGACTAACTTCCAGTTCAGTTAATATTCCTGCAACACAGTTAAAATCAATTTAAATACTGTATTTTTTGAGAATAAAAGTGCAGATAAAGGTACTTAAATTATCTTATACGTCCAGTTGAATACAGTGAGTTCTTAGCCGGCCAAAGCTGAGGTTTTTAAGCAGAAAATATTTCACACTGTACCACTTAAATAGGCAAGGATAGGAAATCAAAGAATGTGGCTACCCCCACACCTGTAATTACTAGCAAATAACAAAATTCAGCAAACACTGACCAACTTCCAGTTCAGTTAATATTCCTGCAACACAGTTAAAATCAATTTAAATATTGTATTTTTTGAAAAAAAAAGTGCAGATAAAGGTACTTAAATTCTCTTATACATCCAGTTGAATACAGCTAGTTCTTAGCCGGCCAAAGCTGAGGTTTTTAAATATATACATATGCAGACACCCATAGACCCATATGTTGTTAGATATATATATATATATATATATATATATATATATATATATATATTGAGAGAGAGAGAGACAGCAAAATATAAATATACATGTATGCATACATATACAGTTATATCTGTATATAGTAATGTATATAGATATATATATATGTGACTGTAAATATAGGATATGATACAGGAGTTACGAGTTACATATGTTCACAGGCCGCGCATATAGGGGTGAGGGGTCCAATAAACAAACCTGTAACACGTAGCATCAACCCCCCCCCCCCAGCTAGGCCGTTGAGACATAGAGACACACAATAAAATTAAACACACCACTGCTTCCCAGACCACCGGCAGGATACAATGATTAGGAGAGACCTGCCAGGTCTAATCTTGAAACATAGACATCAATGTCCCTTGTGAGACACCAAACATTAATGATCATCAGAGGCACTCCCAGTAATGATTCATCAAACCAGGCTGTAGATGTACACGGACCAGTAGGTTGTGCAAGCCTGATAACCCATGGGTCGACACACCGTACATGTGCCCCAACACGGGGAGAGTGGGTAGTGTGTAGTGGTGTGTTTATACCCCCACCTGCACCCACAGTAAGGATGAGTGCTGTAGAGGAGTGGCAGGTGGGGGAACTATGGGTGTGCAATTGTGGGCCTAGGCATGCAGGTGTTGGCTGGTGCAGTCGTATTAGGACCGCCCCGGGGATGCAAGTAATATTCCAAAATGGGCATAGCTGATGCCCATACCTCTCAACCCCTAAGAACAAATCCACTGGACAGGACATAAACCATTGGGGGAACAAATAGGGACTATACCCCTGAACTGTCCCCGATTTCGACTCAATTTCTAACTGTCACACTTAATCCCTCCTAAAACTAGTGACATTTGGAGGAAAGGTGGTGAATTACATGTAATGAATAATGACAACAATTAAGAGTTATAAACATCATTTACCTCAGAAAATGTGTATGAATTCATATGCTCTGAGTCTGTCAATGTGTCAGGTTAATAGCACCAATTATTTAATTGTGTCCCTGATGCTGTTATGCAGTGTCCCCAATTCAGTTTGTATTTTTCCCCAATCATATGAGAGGTCTGATAGGGACAGAAAGCACATATTCCACTGACAACCTTAGAAAGATGGTAGAATATTAGGTATGCAGTAGCATGACTCGGATGAAGGATGTGGGTTCCAAAACCCAATTACTTGTTTGTATTGAAGAGGGTCAGTTCCCATGTATTAGCCAGACAGGTGCATATTGTATGAGAAACACACCAATAATATGAATCAAACTCTGGGCAGGCCGCAGATTCCATACAGTCGAATGTCATGCTGACGCCTAATGGGCAGCCATTCCCGATACTGTAGGCATGTAATCCGATGTAATAGGCATCATAAGGTAATATCATAGTCCTCACTTCCACCCAGGGGTGTGAGTGTCAGATGCAAACACCAAATGCAGTACATTTGCAAGTGCGGGAGCAAGCAGGTGTAAGCTTGTTTGGCCGCCAGTATGTGAGTATTACACTGGTAAAGCAATGTAGAGGCTAACTGAATGTAAGAAACTGTAACCAGAGGTTAGCATTGCTTAGCTCCGTGCAAACCCATGCACACCCGCTCACAACTGCTTTAATGTGCATTAATCACTCTGTATCCAACGGCCTTGTTCTGCACAGAAACAAAATAAATGGCCTCTGCAAGGCTCGAAACCAGGACCCTGCACACACAGCTATTGTTATTTACCACTAAGCCACGGCAGATATACAGACATCGGATCTTATCACAACCTTATCATCCAGCGCAGTCATTCAACAGTATAGGAAATGTATTCCATCATGTAAATGTATGTGTGAGTGTTTATGTCCAGATATAGATACATACATATATAGATATATCAGGAACATCCCATGTGACAACAAAGCATTACAAAGGAATGAAAAGGGAAACACCAGCAATGCCTGTATTATGTAGTGGTGTTGTCCTATGTAATATCAAGAATCCCTCAGACAGACATGTGTCTTTAATGCACGCAAACATTTGTACATTAGCCAAACACATCACTCTGTGCATGTTATTTACATTAACACAAGAGTTCCTGTCCAATCATTATGTGAGAACAGTACTCTTGCAAGGTGCTGTGTGCGACATCATCATTATGATAAAGGTAAATGGAGTAACCATAGAGAGACCGGTAGTGTTGTGTGTACAATGGAGTTGTCCGCATCACGTGTACCTGGAACCTTTAGGAGTCATGTGTATACGAGGATCGTGTGCCTGAGAGACAGGGGTGAGGACAACTGGAGTATGTTGTGATGCATATTAGAAGGGTTACTTGTGTCCAGTGGACATGTGTGTGAAATGGACAGCTATGTATGGGGCAAATGTTGTTCTAGGAACCGACTGGCCTTTTTTTCCATAGGGTGAGAGTGGGATGTAGGGGAAGGAGAGTAGCTATGCTCATGGAGGATAGGTAGGATGACAGACAAGACAGCATACAGAGTTTGTATACGACACGTGGGGGATACACCTCAGATGGGGAGGGTTGTTCGGCAGTCACAAGCCCATGAGCCCCCAGATGGAAACAGTGGGATGGAGGTCCCCAGCCATGGGCAGCCACCACTGTACCAAAACAGCTGCAAAGGTGGCAGTGCTGGGGGCTGTCTAGGAGGGGCAGCCTCACCCTGTAAATGTGACACTCTGCCCTCGAGCTGGTGTATCTGGCCTCAAAGCCCGTTATTGAGCCCCGTATGCACCATATCTGGGACTGTATGACAGCGGACATGTTCCTGTCTGGACCTGCTCCCAGGCGGGACAAGCCCCATCCTCAGTGGCGGTACCACCAGAAGGAGGTGCAGAGCCAACAGAGGTGGAGGTCCAAGGCTGGGCCCCAGATGTGCTGGTGCCCGGTGCCATGGCCAGCTGAAAGTGAAACAGGAGGTTCTGCCGGGACCTTCAAACCCATACAGCCTATGGTGTTGCAGTTTAAACACAGATATGGCTTAGTAATAGTCAACAGCATTCAGGATTACTTATAACAGCATGCATAGATATGACCATAAACCCAACACAACAGATGGTATATACATTTGCAGAGGGAGCACAACACATGCATATATACTGCATGATATCTGTACAAAGTGTAGAAGACTTGTGAATGCAGCTATGAACAGTGGCCCATTATTGTCATGTCACTGAGAACCTCAGACAGTGTCTGTCATGTCACTGTTTCATGTGACATATGTCCAATCAGGGACGCAATGGCAGTAACTCATCACTATCACCATGTACTGACTGCAATCCTCACACTATGCTCCTGCAGTTCACAGATGTGTGTTCAGTGAGTAACACAGGAAACAAATTGTTCCACACACACTGACCAGTCCACAGATGGCCCTACAGATGGGGGTCCCTCACAAACAGAGCACTGTCTTGTCAGTTTTAAAGCATGCAGAATAGCCATTACCACACACAATTTGTTAAACAGGCAGTAGTCAAAATGAAGCATAGCTACACTTACATGCTGTAGTCATGTCTGGCACATACCCCTGCTGTCTTTAGGCTATTTCCCACTGTGTATGTTGTTTGAGGAACATCCAGATTTCATCTGTGATGCCATTTACCAAACACCAGATCCATGTACCACTCACAGCGACTGTCATGGGCAAACACCAACATGATGTTCCTAGATATTGTACTGTGTTTCCATGCAATTGGCTATGGGAAAGTACAGTTGTGTACACTTACCATAAATGTAGATGTTCGAGTGTCTTCACTGTTGCAGTCACGACTGTTGGGTTCTCCCCTGCCGGCAGGCAGTCCTCGGCCGGCCAGAATCCCAAAGTCTGGGCCCGGTGTCAACTGTTCAGCCATGCTCCCTGACGTCAGAGCGCCAGGAGTACAAAGCTGACAGCCAACGCCATGTTCTCCAGTTTTTCTTGCCCCAGATGTCAGGAGTCCCAAAATGAGTAAGGTCCCATATCCTTTGCAAATATACCTCAGAAGAATGGTGAAAAAAGGAACCACACAAAAGTAAAAATAAGAGGGGACAGGAGGGAGGGAAACCCAGACTGCAACAGTGAAGACACTCGAACATCTACATTTAAAGTGTACACAACTGTACTATGTTCATCGTGTTTCACTGTTGCAGTCATGACTGTAGGGTAGAATCCCAAAGTAGAATGAAAGGGAGGTGGTCATAAAGTAGAAGGGGTGGCTAAAAGGCCCTGCAAGACTGCAGAAGCAAAGCCTGCCCTAGACTTAGAGTAGAGAGGTAGATTGTAGTACTTTGAAAAAGTATGCACTGAACTCCAAGTTGCAGCTTCCAAAATGTCTTTGGTAGGAACTCCCCTGAGGAAGGCAGCTGAAGTGGCAGCAGCTCTGGTGGAATGAGTCCGTATACTCCCTGGGATTTGCTTTCCATGGTGAGAATAACAAAATCTGATTCCATGAGCAATCCATTTAGAAATGGTCTGTTTTGAAATGGCTTTACCTTGGGAACTTGAAGCATAAGAAACAAACAATTTCTCTGATTTTCTGATGTCCTTGGTTCTGTCCAGGTAAAAACGTAGTTGTCTGTGTACATCCAAGGAATGTAAGATCCTTTCCCCTTTATTTTGAGGAGTGGGGAAAAAATTGGCAAGTGAATAGTTTGATTTAAAGCCACTTTGGAAACAACCTTAGGCATGAAAGTAGGATTAGTCCTCAAAGACACCCTGTCTTGATGAAAAATAATATAAGGTTCCACAGCCATAAGAGCTTGCAACTCTGAAACTCTCCTGGCAGAGGTCAGAGCTAACAGGATGGCTGTTTTCCAAGATAAAAACTTGATGTCAGAAGAGGCAGCAGGCTCAAAAGGAGGTAAGGTGAGCTTTTCCAAAACATAGTTGAGATCCCAAGCAGGAATGGGAGGAGATCTAGGAGGTCTTAAGTTCTTAGCTCCTCTGAGAAACTGTCTCATGAGCTGGTGGGAAAAGATTGGAGGGTCTGTATTATAATGAGCGGAAATACCAGAGGCATGTATCTTAATGGAAGAGAAAGAGAGACCCTTATGTAAGAGATCTGTCAGGTAAAGTAAAATCAAAGGAATGTTAGGAAGAAGAGGATCAGAATTCTGAGCCTGCATCCAGGAACAAAATCTTTTCCATTTTCTTTTAAGATTTTCTAGTGCTAGGACGTCTGGCTTCTAAAATGACATCCATAACCTACTTGGGTAGAAGAGAATGAATCAAAGACCCTGGATTAACCAGGCCGCCAGGCTGAGAGTTCTGACATGGGAGTGTAGAACCTGACCGTGGTGCTGGGACAGAAGGTTCGGAGTCTGTGGTAAAACCCAAGGGGGCTCCAGAAATAGGTTTTTCAGAGCTGGGTACCAAAACTGTCGAGGCCAATTTGGGGCCAGCAAGATTATCATCTTGGGCTTGTCCTGTTTGATCTTTAATAATACCCGTGGAAGAAGAGGAAGAGGCAGAAAGGCATACCCAGAGAGGTTTCTCCAATTGAATGATAGTGCATCCACTTTCCAAGCTTGTTCGTGGAAATTCCTGGTGCAAAATATCTGTAGTTGATGATTGAGGTGGGATGCAAAGAGGTCTATGTGAGGACATCCCCAGACTGCTTTTATCATCCTGAATATTTTGGTGTCCAGCATCCACTCGTGTGGGTCCGAAAGGTTTCTATTCAGACTGTCTACCAGGAAGTTTTGCTTCCCTGGTGGAAACTGAGTTTGAAGGTCCAGATTGCAAGCTAGAGCTATGTTCTATAGATCCATGGCTAGTCTGCAAAGGGGGTAGGAATGAGATCCCCCTTGCTTGTTTATGTACCACATAATGGTGGTGTTGTCTGTCCGTATCAGTAGTTGTCCTGGTTGTAGAAGATTCCTGAAGGCCAATAGAGCTTTCTGAACGGCTAACATTTCCTTTAAATTAATATGCAGGTGCTTCTGATCCTTTGTCCATAGGCCCTGCAGACAGTTGCCCTGAAAATGGGCTCCCCATGCATAATCTGAGGCATCCGTGGTTAATATCTGAGTGGCAGGGGGCAGACAGAAGGGTTTTCCATTGTTTAGAGTACATGCCATGGACCACCAAAGGAATTCCTTTTGAAGACAAGGCAGGACGGAGATCAGTATGTCTAAACTGTGGCAATGCTGAAACCATACACTTTTTAGGTACACTGTATTTTCCTCATATGTAGTCTTGCATATGGTACGAGAAGGATGCAGGAGGCAATGTAAACCAAAGCCTGCAGGAATCTCCTTGCAGATAGCTGAGTTAAAGTTGCCAAGGTTTTGAAAGTTGAAGCCAGCTGTAACTGTTTTTCGTATGTCAGAAATGCCATCTGGGTTGTTGTGTTTAGAGAAGCGCCCAGAAAAATTATCTGTTGTGAGGGTGTCAAATTTGACTTTTTTATGTTTACAGTGAATTCCAGAAACTTGAGAAGATTCTGGACAAACTGTAGATGCTGGAGTAAGACCTCCTTGCTGTCTGCCTGACTAAGACAGTCATCCAGATGAGGGTAAATTTGAATTCCCTTGAGTCTGCAATAAGCTACTACTGGAGCCAGGCATTTGGTGAAGACCCTGGTCGCAGTAGACAATCCAAAGGGCAGCGCAGAGAATTGAAAGTGCCTCGATCCGGCCTTGAACCCGAGGTATTTTCTGCGTTCGTGCCTGAAGGGAATGTGTAAATATGCCTCCTTTAAATCCAAAGTTACCATCCATGCATTTTTGGCCAGCATTGGAAGTAGCTGCTGTAGATTAAGCATCTTGAATTTTGGTATCTCTAGAAAAGTGTTCAAGACTGACAGATCCCGAATGGGTCTCCATGAATTTTGCTTCCTGGGGACTAGAAAGACCCTTGAGTAAAAACCTTGTCCCATCTCCGAAAGTGGAACTAGTTCTATGGCTTTCATAGCCAAAAGAGCTTCCACCTGGTTTAAGGCCTCTGTCCATTGATGTTTTGGAAGATCTGGCCATTCGCTTGGCCTTGGTAGGGTATGAAAATGAAATTTGTAACCTCTTGAAACCACATCCAGAACCCAATTGTCTTGGGTTATGTATGTCCAATTTACGTGAAAAAGAGAAAGTTTTCCTCCGAGAGGGGCTTCCAGGCAAGAAGTTCCTGCAGCCCAACAGAGGGAGTCATTGAGTCTGTTTTCTATGAGCTTGCGACCTGTCCTCTCCTCCCCTAGGGGTGGAAGCAGTCCACTGTCTTGGTCTATAAGAGGCTTGTGTTTGAGGCCTTCCTCGGGAGCGTCTGTATCTACCCCTCTGAGGCCTGTGTGAATTGGGAAAGGACCAATTTTTTGTAGGCCAATTCCTACTAAATCTGGGTGGCTGTACTTGTAAGAAATCTTTAACTGTTTACATGGATTTTGTCTTGTCCTCCATCTTTTTAATCACCTCTTCAGCTTTAGATCCAAACAAAACATTATGCTGAACAGGAGCATCCAATAATTTAGCTTTTACTTGATCTGGCAAATTTTGTTCCTTTAACCATGCATGCCTTCTAATTACTGTGCCAGAGGCAGCAGCCCTACAAGAAGCCTCCAAGGCATCAAATCCACAGTGTAAACCATGCTTCCCAACTTGTTCAGTGGCATGCATTAAGTCATGTAATTCCTTATCATCTGCACAGGCGGAAATGGAAGTTAGCTTTTGTTTTAAAACAGACAGGAGAAATTGCTGGTATTTCAGCATATGAAACTGACAGTTTAATGCCCTAATAGATAAAGTTGCAGAAGTGTACACTTTTTTGCCCCATCTTTCTAAAGATCTGGAATCCTTCTCAGTGGGAATGGGGTTTTTAGCAGAAGCGGCCTTAACTCCCTTAGGACCCTGAGAAATGGTTTCAGGGTCAGCAGTAGGGTTCTTGTATAAAAACTGGTGGGAATCAGGAACCCTGTAATATCTGTCAGGCTTAACAGGAGCTGGAGGAAAAGAGTCAGGGGTTAAGTTAGCCTCCAAAAAGGCATCGTCCACAATATCCAAAATAGGAGGAATAGCCAGTAGTCTATGTTGGGGAAGAAGAAGAAAATCCCTTAGTCTTTTCTTAGATTCCGAATACTACTGTCCTTCCCAGTGGAAATGTTCCCTCATTTCAAGCAAAGTTTCCCCAAAAGAGAAATCCTCAGGGGGAGAAGCTGAAGGAATGGATTCCTCAGCATCAGAATCCTCATAAGGAGGGAAATAATATTCCTGGTCAGAAGAAGAAACTGAAGAAACAGAAGCCTGATCAGAGGAGTCATAATAAACTTCCTGCCTTGGCCTTTTATCTGGAGGGGGATGTGAACCCCTAATCATAGTAAGTAAGTCCGCTGCCATCTTAAGCAACTGTTTCTGTGACTTGGGAGCTGGATCAGAAGAGGCCTGTGTTGCAGTCTTTGATTTGGAAGGAGTCTTTGCCTTTGTCTTTGCCTTTATTAGAAGCTGAGTAGGCCTGAAAACCCCTATGGAAGCCGGTACCTGCACAGCGGTTCCGGACCCATCCGAAGGAGCATTGTCCAAAGATCCTGCAACAGAAATATTCAAAGGCCTAGTTGGCTCCTTGTGGGAGTCCGTTTCGGCCATCAGTTCTGAAATGGCCGACGACAGGGGCTACAAAAGCACCTCACTGATGACGGCCGAACCTGAAGCTGGCTCTGCTTGTACGATATCGTCAGATTTGGACCTCGGAGGCCTGTCTTTGCCCTTGCGTCGTTTGTGAACTCCGGTAGCCGGAACCGTATCTGACGACATTATGTAATTAAAACGCCTACCGAAGTAATGAAATGCAAAATCGTACCTTCGTTTAATTGTACGTTGATTGAATCTAGCACAAAACCGACAACTAGCTACGTCGTGGTCAGGGCCTAAGCAAGGAATACAGTAAGAATGAAAATCCTTATGAGGTATTTGCTTCCCACATGAAATACAATTATTAACTTTTTCTGACATCGGACTGGAGCAAGAAAAATGTTTCCCCAATGGGGTACTTAGCTTTGAGTAGGAGAAGAAAGTCTTCGGACTGAAGTTTGTTCAAACAAGATTGTCAGGAGTCAGCCGACTGGCACTTGCGAACTGCTATCACCGCACGGCAAGAAAGACTGGAGACATGGCGTCGGCTGTCAGCTTTGTACTCCTGGCACTCTGACGTCAGGGAGCATAGCTGAACAGCCGACGCCGGACCCAGACTTTGGGATTCTGGCCGACCGAGGACTGCCTGCCGGCAGGAGAGAACCCTACAGTCATGACTGCAACAGTGAAACACGATGAACATCATCATCACAGCTGTTCCACATGCAATCAACTAGAGGAGGACTGTAATAGGTGCAGAGACCATCACCTGATCATGACCATCACTTACAAAACACAAGCTGCTGCTGAGCAGCTGTACAACTCCACATCCACCAGAGTGTGTGGGAGGGACAGACAGAGGCAAAGTACATCAGAGAAGGGCTTGGAGACTAAAACCTAAGCATCGTCTGTCACACACCTACCAATACAGGGGTTCAAACCCCTGACTGACTAATCATTACTATTACAAGTGCATGCAGTTACTCCATGTGCCACAAAGCTCACATGTTGGTGTGCTGTAAGAACATATATGTGTGCTGGTGAGCGACATCTGCAACAGAGATATAGTAGACATACATTAGGTGTAGCACACATGACTGTCCACATGAACGGATGTCATTGTCAACACAACTACACTCTCTAATGGACTCACACTGACACTCTTTGCCAGGCCCACAAATACACTTCCAAACTACTTAGTTTGCCACACTGCGGGATATCGGGAGGTTCTATGGGCTAGGGCATGTGAATGGGTTTGAGATCTGTCAGTATGCCAATGGGAGTTATACTGGGAGTGACTGTGGTTGGGAGCATCATACCCCACACGCAGACACAAGGTGCCAGTACTGACATGCACGTGTGCATTGCTTCATGGATGTGTAGTGGTTGGCTGTACAAGGCTGGGTGAGGGGTAATCCTTGGCATCACGACCACCCAACAATGGTGTGCAGTGTGGTACAGGGGTGTAATGTCTGCAATGTCCCACACAGATGGGTACTGTATGAACTGTCCTGGCATCCTAGTTGCATTGTGTATGGCCATAGCTTTGCAATTCATGCCATGTCTGTGTTTGATAGTCCTTGACATGGGCATTGCCTGGGATGTGCACGTCCCACAATAATGTACAGTGACATATACAGGTGTACCTGGTTTGGCTGGCACATGTTGTGTACACAGACTGTTATCCTCTGATATGCCAATACTGGCCTGGTGTGGCAGGACCTGCTTATAGACAGCAGGTTGACCCTGCACCTGTATTGAAAGCATGATACAGGTACTCCCTGTTGTCAGTGGCATCAGTCCAATTATGTGCCTATTGTACTGCTGTATAGGGTGCCATGACCTCTGCAGCCCACAGCAATCACACCATGCCCACTATCTGTCATCAATGTGTAGGGTACTAGCAAAATAGTGGGATATTCTAGGCAATTGTGTTTCTGTATGACACATGGGTTCAAAACATATTTCGGGTAATAGTAGGGTTGCATACTTTGTTCACCAGGCCTTTTGCTAAATATAGGGGTATAGCTTGCCAACACAGTCCCTTGGCTGACTAACATCTGTACTCCTTGTGAGGTGGACATTGTGACAAATCCGCTCCCCAACATATCCAGTGGTTAGACACTCACAGCCACCTCCACACAGGCTCTGACAGTCACACACACACACACACACACACACACACACACACACACACACACACGCACACCTGCCATGTCTTGGAATAGAACCCCTACCTAATTAGTGTATCACACTACAGCATTACGCAGTTACAGCATGCGCTATGGAGATTACTGAGTTACAGCAGTCCCAGAGGTGTATTACTAGGTGGGTGGCAACAGCAGGATTGCCAAAGATGGTTATGTGAATTGTAAAGAGTGTGCATACTCTAAAAAGCATTGTTCTTGTCTCAGGCAGACAGAGACAACACACACACACACACACACACAGTTGGCCTCTCTTGGAATAGAACTGCTACCTAACTAGTTTATCACACTACAGCGATACACAGTTACAGCACGTGCTACGGAGAATACTGGCTTACAGCAGTCCCAGAGGTGTATTATTAGGTGGGTGACATCAGCAGGATTGCCAAAGGTGGTCATGTTGAATTGTAAAGAGTGTGAATACTCTAAAAGGCATTGTTACTTTCTCAGACACACACACACACACACACACACACACACACACACACACACACACACACACACACACACACACACACACACACACAGTTGGCCTCTCTTGGAATAGAACCCCTACCTAACTAGTTTCTCACACTACAGCAATACACAGTTACAGCATGCGCTACGGAGAATACTGGGTTACAGCAGTCCTAGAGGTGTATTTCTAGGTGGGTGATATCAGCAGGATTGCAAAAGGTGGTCATGTGAATTGTAAAGAGAGTGCATACTCTAAAAGCATTGTTTCTTTCACAGGCAGGCGCGCGCGCACACACACACACACACACACACACACACACACACACACACACACACACACACACACACACACACACACAAACACACACACACAGTTGACCTGTCTGGGATTAGAACACCTACCAAACTAGTTTAACACACTACAGCATTACGCAGTTACAGCACGTGCCATGGAGATTACTGTGTTACAGCAGTCCCAGAGGTGTATTCGTAGGTGGATGACATCAACAGGACTGCCAAAGAAAGGCATTCCAAGTGTACTACAAGTTGTATATGTCTGTTACCTGTGTGTACCTGCTGCTTACTGTCATGAAAACACATTTATACAGTACAGGTGTGTACCTACCATAAATGTAGATGTTAGAGTGTATTCACTGTTGCAGTCATTACACTTGGGTTATCCTGCTGGCAGGCTACCCGCAGTCGGCCTGAATTCCAAAGTCCTGGTCTGGCGTCGGTTGCTGTCGCCTCTTCCCTGAAGTCAGTGCGTCAGGGGTATAAAAGATGCAGCTGACGCCATTTACTTCAATTTTTCTTGCCCCAGATGTCAGCTGCCCCCAAAAGGGTAGGCTAAAAATTCTGCTCAAAAAAGCATGCATTAACATAAACATTACCTTTATCTACAAGCAAATACACCACATAAGTTGTATAGAATAGAGAAGTACAGATAAGTCCCAGCAATGAAAGGGGGATGGAGGGAGGGTAACCTGGACTACAACAGTGAATACACTCGAACATCTACATTTATGGTAGGTACACAACTGTACTATGTTCATCGTGTTTCACTGTTGCAGTCATTACACTTGGGTTGAAACCCAAAGCTGAGGTTGGGTGGCTGGGCCTAGATAGAATTAGGAGTGGCTATAAGGCCCTGCAGAACTGCAGTGGCAAAGCCTGCTCTGAATTTAGAGTAAAGAGGTAAGTGGTAGTGCTTTGTAAAAGTGTGCACTGAAGTCCAAGTTGCAGCCTCCAAAATGTCCTTGGTTGGTACTCCCCTGAGGAAGGCTGCTGAAGTGGCTGCTGCTCTAGTTGAATGTGGCCTAATGCCCTTAGACACTGATTTGCCATGTTGTGAATAGCAGAAACGAATGCAGTGGCCTATCCATTTTGAAATAGTCTGCTTTGAAATAGCTTTTCCTTGCAATCCTGCAGCATATGCCACTAAGAGTTGCTCAGACTTTCTGAAGGCTTTAGTTTTGTCCAAGTAGAAACGTAGCTGTCTGTGTATGTCCAAAGAATGCAAAAGTCTCTCCCCCTTATTCTGTGAGGTAGGCAAATGAATGGTTTGGTTAAGAGCCACACTGGACACTACCTTAGGCATAAATGTTGGGTTTGTCCTTAGAGAAACCCTGTCTGGATGGAAAATAATAAAAGGTTCCACAGCCATTAGTGCCTGTAACTCTGAGACTCTTCTTGCTGAGGTTATTGCTAGGAGCAGAGCTGTTTTCCATGATAAGTATTTTATCTCAGCTGTATTGGCTGGCTTAAAAGAAGGCATTGTGAGCTTTTCTAAGACAAAATTGAGGTCCCATGCAAGTGTTGGAGCTCTCCTTGGAGGTCTTATGTTTTTGTCCCCTCTGAGGTACTGCCTTAGCAGTGGATGTGAAAAAATAGGTGGATCCGTATTGTAATGAGCTGAAATGGCAGAGGCCTGGATCTTAATTGATGAGAAGGATAGTTCTTTGTCCAGCATCTCAGTTAGGTATTGTAAAATCTGAGGAATATTTGGTACAAGTGTGTTCATTCCTTGTGCCTGGTTCCAAGCACAGAATCTCTTCCATTTTTCTGTATAAGATTTTCTGGTGCTGGGCCTCCTGGCCTCCAAAATAACATCCATAACTGCTTTAGAGAGAGGTGTGTTCTGAATGGTTACATTATCAGCCATGCAGCCAGATTTAGGGTTCTGACTTGGCTGTGCAGGATCTGATTTGTTTTGTTGGGTCAGCAAATGAGGAATTTGGGGTAATGTCCAGGCTGGGCCTTGAGACAAGCTCTTTTGGATTGGGTACCAGTGCTGGTGTGGCCAGTCTGGGGCAATCAGTATCATTTTTGGCTTCTCTTGTCTGACCTTTAGGAGTAACTTGGGGAGGAGAGGCATTGGAGGAAAGGCATATACTGTAAGGGTTTTCCAGCTGAATGATAGGGCATCCACTTTCCATGCTTGTTTGTGATAAGTCCTTGTGCAGAATCTCTGTAGTTGGCAGTTGGGCGGGGAGGCAAATAGATCTATGTCTGGGCATCCCCATTTCCTTGTTATCATGCTGAAGATTTGTGGATCTAGTTTCCACTCGTGAAGACACTTGAGATTTCTGCTTAGTTCGTCTGCCAGAGTATTTGTCTTTCCTGGCAGGAATTGTGCTTGCAGGTGTACGTGATAAGTCAATGCTATGTTCCACAAAGTCATGGCTTGTCTGCAGAGGGGGTAGGAATGTGTGCCTCCTTGCTTGTTTATGTACCACATGACTGTAGTATTGTCCGTCTTTACCAGCAGTTGTCCTGGATGAAGTAGATCCTTGAAGGCTGTCAGGGCATTCTGAACAGCTAGCATCTCTTTTTGATTGATATGAAGATGCATTTGGCTTGCTGGCCATGCTCCCTGAATACATTTCCCTGCCATGTGGGCCCCCCAGGCATAATCTGATGCATCTGTCTGATGCATCTGTTGTTAGTGTCTGCCTGGCCGTGGGTAGAGTGAATGGCTGTCCCTTGTTGTGGTGACAGGTCTGTGCCCACCATCAAAACTCCTGTTGCAGGCAGGGAATGAGGGTAATTAATGCTTCCAGGCTGTGGCAATGTTGAGTCCAAACACTTTTTAGATACCATTGTAGTTTCCTCATATGCAATCTTGCATGTGGAATTAGTAGAATGCAGGATGCCATGAAGCCCAAAGCCTGCAGAAATTTTCTTGCAGATAACTGGGTCTTTGCTGCCAACATTTCGAAGTAAGAAGTCAGTTGCCTTTGTTTGTCTGGCATGAGATAAGCCATCTGGGCAGTTGTATTTAAGCTTGCACCCAGGAATATTATCTCTTGAGAGGGTACTAGTTTTGATTTATTTTCGTTTACCGTGTACCCTAGGCAAATTAGTAATCTTTTTACAAACGCCAGATGCCTCAGTAGAATGTCTTTGTTCTCTGCTTGAATATGGCAATCGTCCAAGTAAGGGTATATTTGAATTCCCCTTTGTCTGCAGAAAGCAATTACTGGTGCCAGGCATTTTGTGAAGACCCTGGGCACAGTAGATAAGCCAAAGGGCAGTGCAGAGAATTGGTAGTGCATTGATCCAGCTAAGAATCTGAGGTATCGTCTGCAAGATTGTCTGATTGGGACATGCAGGTATGCCTCTTTTAGGTCCAAAGTTACAAGCCAAGCCTTCTTGCCCAGCATGGGCAGAAGCTGCTGCAGAGTCAACATTTTGAATTTTGGAATGTCCAGAAAAGTGTTTAGAATAGACAGGTCCAGTATTGGTCTCTGTCCTTTCTGGGTACCAGGAATAGTCTTGAGTAAAATCCTTGTCCCTGCTCTTGCTGTAGTACTCGCTAAATGGCCCTCATGTCCATGAGGGATGTAACTTGCTTTTGCGCCTCTGCCCATTGATTTTGTGTCAGGTCTGGCATACCTTTTGCCTTTGGCAGGGTGTGAAAGTGGAACCTGTAGCCCTGGGACACTATATTCAAGACCCATTTGTCCTGGGTGATTATATGCCAATTTTGTGAAAAAAGTGCTAGTTTTCCCCCTAATGGGGCTGCCAAAAGATAAGTGCTTGGTATTGGCAGAGGAAAGTCATTGGGACTGTTTTCTATATGGCTGTGACTTTTCTTCTCCGCTTTTGGAGGTAGAAGCACCCCATTGTTTAGGCCTGTATGAGCCTTGGGGCTGGGATCTACCTCTAGGACGTCTGTATCTGCCTCTCTGCGGCCTGACACTGGAAAGGACCAATTCTTTGAAGGCCAGTTCCTGCTAAATCTGGGTGGTTGTACCTGTAAGAAATCCTTAACTGTCTGCATAGATTTCGCTTTATCCCCCATTTTCTTCAACACCTCTTCTGCCTTAACACCAAACAAAGTATCATGCTGTAAAGGAGCATCCAATAATTTTGCTTTAACATGATCAGGCAGATTTTGTTCCTTTAACCAAGCATGCCTTCTAATGACCGCACCCGTAACAGCAGCCCTGCAAGAGGCCTCCAGTGAATCAAAACCACATTGCAAAGTATGCTTTCCCACTTGTTCAGCTGCATTCAATAAATCCTGCATTTTCTTGTTATCTGGACATTCAGAATTTGTCAACATTTTCTGTTTTAGCAGTGACATTAAATACTGCTGATATTTAAGCATATGAAACTGACAATTTAAAGCCCTTACAGCCAAGGTAGCAGAAGTGTAAACTTTTTTCCCCCATCTGTCCAGTGCCCTAGAATCCCTATCAGAGTGGACAGGGTTTTTCACAGTGGAAGCCTTGACCCCTTTGGGACCCTGAGATATAGTTTCTGGGTCAGTAGCAGGGTTTTTATATAGAAATTTGTGGGAATCTGGAACCCTGTAGTATATGTCTGGCTTAACCTGTGCAGGGGGTAAAGAGTCAGGAGACAGGCTGGACTCTGAAAATACATCATCTACTATGACTAGAACAGGTGGAATAGCAATAGGTCTGTGCTGAGGTAGTAAAAGAAAGTCTCTGAGCCTTTTCTTAGATTCTGAGTAATCTTGGCTCTCCCAGTGAAAGTGCTCCCTCATAGTATGAAGGGTTTCCCCAAAAGAATAATCCTCAGGAGGAGAGGCTGAAGGAATAGCTAAATGAGGAATTAAACCCGCACATAAGGCAGCTGTTTAATCTCAGCCTTACCACAGGATACGTGCCCAAGGAGTGGCGTACGGCAACTGTGGTCCCACTCCACAAAGGCGGTGCCTCTACGGACCCTGGTAATTACCGCCCCATAAGCTTAACAAGTCTAGTCTGCAAAGCTATGGAGAGGATCATAATGGAGCTCATAAACAAAGATATAGGGGACTTGCAGACATTGGACCAGACCCAGTTTGGCTTCGTCAAGGGCAGATCATGCCTTTTGAACTTGGTCGACTTCTTCGAAACAGTCACCAAGGCCATTGATGAGAGAAAGGCAGTCCATACAGCCTACCTTGACCTTGCAAAGGCTTTGACACAATACCCCACTGGTATTGTAGAAAAACTTACCAGCTTAAATGTAAACCCATATGTCACAAGATGGGTTGCAAACTGGCTTAAGGACAGAACCCACAGGGTTAGAGTTGCTGGCGCTATGTCAGACTCCAAGCCGGTCACAAGTGGTGTCCCACAGGGCTCAGTCCTTGGCCCCTATTGTTCGGCATCTACTTCTCAGAAGTACAGGCCAACATGGGAGGACTTTGGCTGACAAAGTTTGCAGACGACTGCAAACTAGGCACCATAGTGGAAAGTGCATCGGACACGGATATCCTTCAGAAGGGACTCACGGAAACAGATAGCTGGTGCCAGAGCCATGGCCTGAAGTTAAACGCCAAAAAATGTATAGTCATACCCTTCAGGAAAAACAAGGTAACCCCAAGCTACCATATAGGTGGCAATCCACTAAGCACAGAAGAGGTTATCAGGGACCTGGGGACCCAGGTTGACAGTGGCCTTTCTTTTGACACTCACGTTGCTAAAGTGGTTAGAAAGACCTTCTACATTGCCCACCTGATCATGAAGGGATTCACATCCAGATCTAGTGAGGTCATTGTTCCCCTGTACTCTTCACTTATCAGACCAATGATCGAGTACAATGCCCCATTCGGGATGCATCTCACCCGACATCTGCAGTAATTGGAGAGACCCCAAAAGTTCCTCACCAAAAGGATAAAGGGACTCCAAAATCTGTCATATGCTGCCAGATTGAAGAAACTCCAGCTCTATTCAGTCGCATACCATCTGCTCAGAGGTGACATGTGCCTGACGTACAAGGCCATATCCAACCCGGAATTAATGGACATGCTCCACCTCAAAATATCCAAATCCACCAAAACCACTAGAGCAAGCGACTTAAACCTTAGCACGGATATAAATAGGACGTGCTGGAGGGATAGACTTATCACTCAGAGACTCTCTATGCTGTGGAATAAAATCCCGGTCCATGTGAGGCAGAGCACCTCGCTGGCTCTGTTCAAGAGAAATCTTGACCTGTGGATGGGAGATCGTAGGTTTACCCCGGGAATCATCTCTGTGTCACTGCTGGACAGAGGCACAACAAATTAATGGGCACAGTATTTTTTCATATAAGGGGTGGCGTAAGCCACAAAACTTTGGGCTAGGCTTATAAATGCCTTAGGGCAGATAGCCTAGTATAAACCTATGAACCTATGAACCTAATAGATTCTTCAGCATCAGAATCCTCATAGGGAGGAAGGGAGTATCCCTGTTCAGAAGAAGAGTCAGAGAAAATGGAAACCTGATCTGAAGATTCATATTCTGTTTCTTGCCTAGGCCTCTTATCAGGAGGGGGATGGGAACCCCTGATCAAAGTAATTAGGTCTTCGGCCATTTTAAGCATCTGTTTTTTAGACATGGAAGTCTGTGCAGGAGAATGCTGTACTTGTTTCTTTGTCTTTAGAGCTGCTTTAGTCTTTGCCTTTGAAGCTGAGGTTGGCTTTACATATAACTGCGTAGGTCTGAAAACACCCATAGAAGCAGATGCCTGCTTAGTGGCTCCGGACCCATCTGAGGGAACAGTTTCTGAGTGTCCAATACCTTGAGTATCCAGAGGCCTAGTCGGCTCCACCTGGGAGTTGGTAGCGGGTGTCAGGGGCTGCGAAAGTGCCTCACTGAGAACCGGCGACTGGCCTAGCGGAGGCCTCGTTGACGGTTTTGGACCTTGGATGCCTGTCATTTTCCTTGCGCTTTTTATAAACTCCGGTCTTCGGCTATTCCGACAACATTATATAATTAAATCTTCGGCCAAAGTAATGAAAGGCAAAATTGTACCGACGCTTAATAGTACGTTGGTTAAATCTAGCAGAAAACCGACAGCTAGCAACGTCATGGTCAGGGCCTAGGCAAGGAATACAGTAAGAATGAAAATCCTTATGAGGTATTTGCTTCCCACAAGAAATACAATTGTTAACTTTTTCTGACATCGGTCTGGAGCAATAAAAAAGTTTCCCCAATGGGGTACTTAGCTTTAATGAAGACTTCAGGTCTGAAATTCGCTTTTGAAAATCTCAGGAGTCGGTCGACTGGCACTTGTGAACTGCTTTTGCTTCGGGCACCGCGCGGCAAGAAAGACTGAAGTAAATGGCGTCGGCTGCATCTTTTATACCCACGGTGCACTGACGTCAGGGAAGAGGCGACAACAACTGACGCCGGACCAGGACTTAGGAATTCAGGCCGACTGCGGGAAGCCTGCTAGCAGGATAACCCAAGTGTAATGACTGCAACAGTGAAACACGAACATCTGCTTACAACTGCTTAAAAGTGTCTTATGCAGTCCTAATTGACAGTTATCAACAAGGCTTGCAGGTCTTGAACCCTGGACCATGCACACTGAGGTCACTGGACGTACCACTAAGCCATCTGGGTTGTATACATGTTACATGGAGTCTATAATGCACATCCTACTACAGGTATTCCACAGTACTGAAAACAAATGGGACAGTTACTTTGTGTACATATGTACAGTATGCTTGAATGTACTGTACTCTGTGAAACAACAAAGACAAGTCTACATCTGTACAACTGTCATAACTACATATATATATATATATATATATATATATATGCACACACACACACACACACATATATATATATATATATATATGAATATACACAAACACAGCCATACCATATATATATGTGTGTATATATATATATATATATATATATATATATATATATATATATATATATTTTTTTTTTTTTTTTATACATATCTGAACACCCTTTGTGACATAGAAGGGTTCCAAAGGAACTGACGTGTACACAAAACAGAGGCACCTCTTGTGTTATAACATTTAAATCATAAGCAGTTCACCAGAGAAGGGATGGTTGTTGTGTACGTGGAGTTTGGGGTGGGGAATGATGGCTAATGTAATCTACCCCGGAGATTGTGGAGTTAGGGTGGGGGAATAATGGGTATGGACCTACATCCCAGCGACCACTTCTGTGTCACTGCTAGACAGTGGCACAGGAAAATAACATACCCAACTGTAGTCGTGCTTGACTGTGTATTCTTTACCATTTCTAACTATGTAATACTTTGTAGACACCGGTCACCACAGATGGCTACTATGGTGTGCTAAAAGACATTACACATGTGTATGCCTGGCTACAGGGTAGTCACACACACAAACACGCACACACTTGCCAGTATTGTGCATACACGTCTTGCCTATGTAAAGGTAACTAGTACAGTGGTATGCAGTTGGGGTATATGCCACAGAACACATACAATTACACTTACTCTGATTCCACTTCTGAGCTGGGTGACATCACAGGACCGATTACTTGCAGTAGGGAGGGGGGAAGAGAGAGGTTTAGTAGTTGACCAGGATAAAGGCCAGTGCAAAAGGAGGTATCTCTTTGGAATGCAGCAAAACCCGATGCCATGACAGGATGCAGACACAAATACACACACACAACCACACTCAGCCATTTGTTGACACACACACACACACACACACACACACACACACACACACACACACACACACACACACAGACATTTGCTGACACACACAGACATTTGCTGTCACACACACAAACACACGCACACAGTTGCCAGTGGTGGGATCAGAACTTCTGCCTATCTAGAGATCAATATTACAGTACTACGCAGTTACGAGACATGCCACAGAGATTACACATTCCAAGGCAGTCAAACTGCCCTTCTAAGATTGAGGACAACAACAGGGAGACTGACAGTCATGAAGTACATAGCTGTAGACCTGTTGTGTTTAAAGTAGGTGTCCATTACAACCTGTATGCACAAACAAGACGCATCATCTGCAGGTAGGCCTGAGAGGTATAGTTGTAGCACAACAGGAACCTGAACTGGAGTATGGCCATCTGTGGAATGGACAACTACTATCACTATACAGGGTTACAGTGGGCATGCTCATACACTTAGTAGTACAGGGCAGTTTGGGATGCACTATGACTACAACTACACAAGGTTATACTGGGCATGCTCATACACTTAGTTTCATAGTTTCATAGTATAGTACT
This sequence comes from Protopterus annectens, assembly GCF_019279795.1. Lineage (NCBI taxonomy): Eukaryota > Metazoa > Chordata > Ceratodontiformes > Protopteridae > Protopterus > Protopterus annectens. Next base: position 378,268,877 of record NC_056730.1, read on the forward strand.
AGGCTATCTGCCCTGGGGCATTTGTAAGCCTAGCCATAGTGATGTGGCTTTTGCCACCCCATGAAATGGTACAAAAATGTACAGAATAAATCTAGAATACTGTGCCTCTGTCTAGTAGTTGACACAATGAAGGGCCCCTTATATAATAGAAATTAGTTTACTGTGCCCCTATCTAGCCGTGACACAGATGTGACCCCTGGGGTAAACTTACGATCTCCCATCCACTCATCAAGATTTCTCTTGAAGAGAGTCAGTGAGGGGCTCTGCCTAATACGAACTGGGATCCTGTTCCAAAGCATGGGAAGCCTCTGGGTTATGAATCTATCCCTCCAGCATGTCCTATTCATACTTGTGCCGAGGTTTAAATCTTTAGCTCTCGTGGTCCTGATGGATTTGGATTTTCTTGAGGTGGAGCATGTCCATCAGATCCTGATTGGACATGGCCTTGTACGTCAGGCAGAGATCACCTCTGAGCAGGCGGTATGCTACTGAATAGAGCTGAAGTTTCTTTAGTCTGGCAGAATAAGACCAATTTTAGGGCATCTATATTAGAAGAGGTTTATAGTAAGGGAGCTAGTGAAGAAAAAATAAAGAATTTACTTTTAAGAAATGAATTAATTTTTATTTTAAAATATCAAGACACTTACACCAAAGGGACTAAATGTTGACTGTTGTTGGAAGAGTGTAATATGAACATGTCTTTTTTAAAAGGTAATGGATTTTTAATTGTTTAATGATGATCTAATTATGTAAAGAGTTAATGGGTGTGTATATAAATAGGGAACAGTGATGTATTGTTATTTACTCCTTGAAGGCTTTGTTGAGCCGAGGCGCTAGAGACTGTACAGCAAATAAATCGTGTTTGGTGAACTGGCTGTTGTTGTATTCTACATTTGGGTTCTCATCTTGTTCGAGCTGAAGAGCTGGTGTTGTGATTCATATGTTGGAGACCCTTGATCCTTTTGGTGAGGTACTTTTGTGGTCTCTCCAGCTGTTGCAAATGCCGGGTGAGGTACATACCAAATGGGGCATTGTACTCAATCATGGGTCTGATGAGGGAAGAATATGTGAATCCCTTCATGATGAGGTGTGCAAGGTAGAATGTTTTTCTAACCACTTTGGCAACGTGGGTGTCAAATTAGAGGTCGCTGTCAACTTGGGTCCCTAGGTCTCTGATTACTTTTTCCGTACTCAGTGGGTTGCTGTCTATGTAATAATTTGTGGGTACTTTGTTTTTTCCAAAAGGGATGACTATACATTTTTTGGCATTTAGTTTAAGGCCGTGACTACGGCACCAGTTGTCCGTTTCAGTGAGGCCTTTTTGTAGGATGTGTGTGTCTGCTGGTGTATCAACTATGGCGCCTAGATTGCAGTCATCTGCAAACTTTGTCAGCCACAGCCCTCCCATGTTTGCTTTAACATCTGAGAAATAAATGCCGAACAAGAGGGGTCCCAGGACAGATCCTTGTGGGACACCACTTGTGACTGGCTTTGAGTCTGACATTGCTCCAGCGATTTTAACTTTATGGGTTCTGTCCTTTAGCCAGTTTGCAACCCATCTAGTGACATAAGGGTTTACTTTTAAGCTGTTTAGCTTATCTATGATGCCTGAGTGGGGTATTGTGTCGAAGGCCTTAGCCAAGTCCAGGTATGCTGTATGGACTGCTTTGCCCTCATCAATGGCTCTAGTGACTGTTTCAAAAAAGTCAACCAGGTTTAAAAGCCAGGATCTGCCCTTTACAAAGCCAAACTGGGTGGGGTCAAGTGTCTGTAGGTCCCCTATGTCTCTGTTTATGAGTTCCATAATGATTCTTTCCATAGCTTTGCAGACCAGGCTAGTTAAGCTTGTGGGGCGGTAGTTTCCAGGGTCTGTAGAGGCATCCCCCTTGTGAAGTGGGACCACTGTTGCTGTACGCCAGTGTTCAGGTACATATCCCGAAGTAAGGCTAAGGTTAAATAGCATTTTTATGTGTGGGTTTAGCTCCTCTTGGAGTTCACGTAACACGCACCCTGGGATACCGTCAGGTCCCATCGATGCTGTGTTTTTTGCTTTGTTTAGGGCGGTTCTCACTTGGACATCTGAGATGACAGGGAGATTACATTCAGCTGGGATAAGTATTTCTTCTTTTGGGGGTGAAGGAGGGAGAAATTTGCACTGAACCTGTCAGCCAGAATGTTAGCAATATCTGTGGGTTCAGTGTATTTTTGTTGTTGTGAACCAACTCTGAGCATATCTGAGGGTTTCCGCCCAGGTTTCTAACATAGCTGAAGAAGGCTTTGTGGTTATCTTTAGTGTCCTTAGCGATTTTTCTCTCAAAGTTTGCCTTGGCTGTTTTATGAGAGAACATAGTTTTCTGCTAATGTTGATCAGAGATGTCTTCCTTCATGGGATTTCGCTCTGGCGTGCAGTAGCTTCCTTCTTTTGTTATACAATTTGTTTATGGCTGAGGTCCACCAGACAGGACGCTTACATTTGGTGGAGAGGGACTTGGATTTGTTTGGGATTGCATGATCCATGCATTCTTGGAGATGTCCATAGAAAGCATTTGTGAAGGATTCGGCATTGTGGGATGTGGTATCCACTGGCACAGTGGGCTTAAAGGATACCATCTCAGTCTTAAGAAGAGTGAAGTCTGCTTTTGAGAAGTTTTTCACTGTGGTCTTTTGTGCTGGGGGTGGAGGTGGGATATGTATATCCAGGGTGACTAGTCTGTGGTCAGATCTCACCAGTGAGGGGTATACTTCCAGTGTGGAGCATTTTGTCCCCATGTTTGTGATGATCAGGTCTAGTATATTATCTCCCCTAGTGGGAGAGGTGACTAGTTGTTCCAGTGCATTTGAATTTATGAATTCCAGGAACCTTTGGGCTAGGGTATTAGGGCTAGAATAATGTACCCAATCTATGTTTGGGTAGTTGAAGTCTCCCAGTATGATGGTATTTTGTGATACATTCATATGCTCCAATGTCTTCAGGAAGGCTGAGTGGGGTTCTTGAGATTGGGAGGATGGTCTGTAACATGCTACCAGTTGTATAGCAGTTTTGCCTATGGTTAGTTGCACCTGTATGGAGGTGTGTGTGTCCTTTATGAATATGGACACTCCCCCTCCCTTTGTGGTTCAGCCCGGGTTTTGGGGCTGAAATGCATGATACGAGGTATAGCCTGGTAGCGCTGGGGTGCTCTCAGGAGCCTTGAACCAGGTTTCAGTTACTGCACAGACGTCGATGTTCTCCATGCTGAGAAGTGCATCAAGTGCCTGCATCTTGAGATTTAGACTTCTGGCGTTGAGCAGCATTACCCTTAGTTTTTTTCCATTTTTGTTTTCTAAGGAGGTGGGTTTGTCTTTTGAGCCTTGCCTAAAAAAGGCACTATGGGGGTGGCGAGAGCCTTAGCCAATATCCGGAAGCCCAGTGGTGACAGGTGTAAGCCATCCCTTGCGTAGCAGCGTGGCTTGTCCAACATATCATCCCAGGCAGACAGACATTGGATCCCCTTAGAATGACACCAGTACTTGAGCCAATTGTTAAAGCTGATCATCTTGTCTTTGTATTGTGGTATCATTTTTGGTGAGGGCAAGATGCTGCTCAGGGTCAGGGTCATACCAGCCTGGGCTACATAATCGGAGAGCTCCTCTATGTCTCTTTTCATGTAGTCCAGGAGTGAGTCGTCTCAGGTCATTCACACCAGCATGGACAATGATGGAGTCATATTTGTACTTGCTATGGAGTGACCTGAGTGCGTGTGTTATGTGGCGGATCCTAGCTCCCGATAGACAGCTCACAGTCACCTTCTCCTTGTTCAGCCTGGTCAGTGGGACATCAGTGTGTCTGACTATGGAGTCACCTATTACTAGTGTATCAGGCAAGATGTTTGGCCTTAAGGGCTGCAATTGGTCGACACACTGATTTATTGAAGTATGTGTTGCATGTGTTTTGTTTTGAGGTGGTGGATTTTTGGATGTCTGCTTTGGGAGCCTCTGTTGTTTTGGTAAGATTTTTATTAGAGCCTCCGAGTAGGTCTTTGTGTTTTTATGTGTTTGGTTTGCAGTTGTGGTAGGTCTATGTGGGACTGGGATTGTTTTGTGTGTGTGGTTGCCATCTCCTCCTGTCTGGTCATGCCAGCCCTGAGTTGAGAGTTCAGCCTCCAGTTTGGCTATATAGTTGCATCTCTCACATGTATTTGTGTTTGTTGGGAGGAGGAGAGGGTTGTCTGTGTACATGAGACAATTGTAGCATTGTCTCAAGATACCCAGATTGACCAGCTGAACTGGAGCAGCCAGTAATCTACCACTCGACATGCTAGAACAGTATAAGGGAGTGGTATACCTTTAAGGGAAGTGGATATTCACAGGGGTGGTAAGTAGATGTAGTGCTTTACTTAGTACGAGAGTGCTTACTTAGTAGAGAAGTATTGAGAACAAGTTCTAGGCTTATAATACAGTGAGTAGTCTGGTTATACTAAGAGTAGAGCTTCCTTAAGGGAAAATTTGAAGAGCAGACTTGGCGGAGCCAGAAAAAGTTTAACCTTGTTTAACCGGGCGCTGCGCTACCGACAGCAAAAGCAGCAGCGGATTTTAAACAGTGAACTAAAAAAGAGCTAGAAATGGTCCAAAACAACCAATTACTACAGCTTCTTGTGCTGAGGTCACTTCCCCCAAGGACAGATAGGCTGCTCAAGGCTCCCCACTCCCACTGGTGAGCAAAGAAACTTCCTTCTATCCAAGTAAGGTAATGGACAACACAGGAACTACACCACAGCCCAGAATACAGCAATGCCTGTAAACTGGTCTAAACTAGTCGAGGAAGGCGGGAAAACAAGGATTATTTTTTTGTTTTTTTGTTTTTCTGGTAGAAACACACAGAAAATGCAGAAACAGTGATAAATTAGTTACACAGGCTAGCACACTTTAGTGGGCAGCCTCCACAGTTAAATTAAACAAACAAACAAGCAAACTTTCGATCAAATTCGACTAAAATGTAACTTTAAGTGCAGATTTTAAAATAATGCAGCAATCAGTTAAAAACAGTTCAGGCTAGTTCAAGGTAAGCTACAGAAGCTATTTAAAGTGAAAAAAAAGTAAAGATACTTAAATCCAGAAGGTAGTCGCTTTTCTGAGTTCCCTGCTGCTAGAACCACTCTGTAAACCCACGTGGAGCTAGTAACAAAAGGCTTGTTGGATGCACTGACTCAAATTACACAAGGTGGGAGTGGGTACACTCATACACTTAGTAGCACAGGGCTGTTTGGGATGCACTCCGATTCTAACCACTGAAGGCCACAGTGTGCATGCTCAAACACTTACATGTACAGAACACATTCTAATGGACTCCTATTGTAAACACACAGGTTTACAGCTAGGTACATCGTACCTGTCAGTATATATGCACATCATACTGGTTTACTACCCGATACCTGTATGTGGCCCATAAATGAAATATCTGTGTCTGTGCTGTGTGATACACATGCATACATGTATATGAAGTATTGACATATATGTTACGTATACACATTCATGCATGTGTGGATGTGACAGACAACAGGTTACCTGGGTCGCACAGGCGGATGCTACCTACAGCATGTGTCACACACCTTGCTGCCCTGAAAGGCATACATTGATAGCAGGTTGTGGACAGTGGCATTATACGTGGAACAGTGACATGTCCAAGCATAATGTGTGAGCCACCTTGTGTAATGGTACTGAGGTGCAGGTGTCAAGATGACCTCTCCCAGCTGTGTTAGTAGTTTATTAGCAGGACTGCTACCCTAAGTATATCTCACATTGGTCATATACACAAGTTCTGCTGCTATCCGTCACCTTACATGAAACATTTGCTACCAAGCACATTAATGCCACACGCAGTGATGTCATGGTACGAGTGGCAACTGCTAGACCAAAACAATGAGCCAATGTCCTGCTGTTATTATGAGGTTGTCCAGTGTCTGTCATTCCAGGCTGTCATGACCGAACGACGAGCCTTCAACACAGAGCACATGCATCCATGTTACACGTGTGTGTGGATAATACCTAGGTTGCATTTACCTATATAACCGCATTCCAAGGCAAATGTCCTACACCCAGAAGTAACACCCTGACAGCTACATGACAACTGCATTGGATGCTTATGCTAACCAGTGCTAGATGTGTGGTTTTAGTAATCCATATGCTCAATGTAGAACCAACAATGGGGAATGCTGACATCTGTGCAGTGAGGAACACCTGGCTGAAGGCTCTGTAGTGCACAAGTGCACTACCACCATATAACTCAGATCCAGACATGTGGGCCATAACAGTGGTATGGACCATTCCAGGTGGTGGTGTACACATATTCATAAAGGCTACTCACATGTAAAGACCACTACTCTGACATAATGCATCACAGATGAGTCGAGTACAGGTGACAGTGGCAAATGCTGCATTCTAGGTGTATCCTCATATACATCCACCACTTTGTTCCCAGACTACCAACACACATCCATATGTGGTATGACATAGTATGGTAGACCACCAGATAACCCTCGATTGGTGGACTGTACATAGGCCTGCATCAACTGTGCAAAGTACCCATGTACAGACACAGCTGCATAATGTGTTATGTAATGCAATAATACCACTGTTTGTAACCGGCTCAGTTGTACACATACCAGGGTCCCTCGGATGTTGTCAGCATTAACACAGTTGACTGTTGCTGTACACCAATAAACAACACCCTCATGGTTGTATATGACCTATCTGTACCTGCCCTGGATATGTACATCCCACACTCATACAACATAAATGACATTACTATAGCTTTTGTTATCCTTTCTACATGCAGGTGGCTACAGTCATTACACACATGCACATGGCAGATGGCATGCTAACATTACATAAGGTTTGATATCTATGTTGACAGAGGTAATATTTCCTCTCTACTGGTCACCCATGACACCTATCATATCATACAACACATGTGGCATGTACCTCTTTAGACATGTCCACCTAATGCAATGCCTACAAACATACCCAAATAACAGGACCATAGGACCTACACAAGGCCTGTATTGACAGACTCAAGGAAATCCAGCTCTGCTCTGTATGTTCCTGAGTAGTCACTGGTGATATGTTCATGACATGTACAGCCATGTGGGGCCACAGCTCCTACATATACCCCATGCCAACAACTGCAAGCCATGCATGCTGTGTGTTGTCTGGACATTAGCCTTAGCACCACAATAGCCAGTACATGCTGGGGTGAGATATTTACAAGCCACAGACCGCGCACATGCTTGAATGAGTGTACTGCCTAGCTCTATCAGAGCACATTACTGGCAATCTTCCAGTAAACATGAGGTGTGTGTGGCAAATATGATGTGCTTACTGTTGACCATTACAGTGCCCTGGCTTCACCATGGCACTGTCAAGTAACAGTTTGTAGGAGCATGACATGGAATAATGCTGTGTGTGTCTCGCTGATATGTGCTGTTGTAATATATGTACACTTGGCTACTCTGTGAAAGTGGTGGTGTCCTACCAGTACATGAATACAACATCCATTATGGTGTAATGCTCAGCTATGTTTCGCACATGGTGTGGGGAAGGTGTGGAATGTAGCCTCTTGACCTGCTAGTGCACTTACTGAAGTAGACCGCATATGTGTACACGTATTGATTTTTGCGCAGATTCCATGTGTGTGCAGTGTCTGATGTGTGAAGGTCACTGTTGTCTTAGTACATTATGCTGTCGCAATACAGCCTCGACATTGCCAACTGTATATGGTGAAATGCTCTAAGTACAGTAAGCCGTACATGAGGTATGGACAGATGTTTGGACATGAATACTAAGTGGTGGGGCTTCTTTGCAGATGAATGATTACTGAGGACAGCTCACTGGTGAGTTACAACCAGTCCTTCAATAACCTGTGTAACTGCTAAGGTCAGGTTTTGTTAACTGAAGTGGAAGACAGACAATGTAGTATGCTGTAAGGGTGACACTGAAGGTAATCCTCATGACACCTGTAACAGTAATACCTTCCGTGTACATATATTGTGCATATATCAGCACAGTTGTCAAAGGAAAGAGTCAGTAAGCATTGTACTGGATGCAATACTGCTGTACTTCTGTAGTACCTATCATGAGATAGGCAGGTGTTTGATTCACAGTACTGGCACATGTGGGTGTGTGAGCCCATATATGGTATGGTTGGGAACCAAAAAATTCCAGTAACCTTGAATCATTGGATATTAGCATAAAAGTCTTTATTTCACCACAGGACCAACACAAGAACAACGAAAACTTCACCATGGAACTAAGCGCTTTCACCCTCTCGTCCTAGGGCATCATCAGAGTACTCTTAGTACGCTTAGTTCCATGGTGAAGTTTTCGTTGTTCTTGTGTTGGTCCTGTAGTGAAATAAAGACTTTTATGCTAATATCCAATGATTCAAGGTTACTGGAATTTTTCGGTTACCAGTCTGTGTTTCATGGTACGTATGGTTGGGAATACATCCCACATGTTATCACTCTCCTGAACACTGTTGTTGACACCAGTACAGTGTGAAGTGTAGAAAGAAAGGCAAAGGCAGGTGGTTAAACCTCACACATGTAGTGTCTGTATGTGTGTAACACAGGTGTATATCTTTGTGAATGCCACAGTGTGTGTGTGTGTGTGTGTGTGTGTGTGTGTGTGTGTGTGTGGCTGCCTGTGTTTATGGCTGTCCGGTTCCTTCTAGTGAGGCTGTATTTTACCATAGTGAAATGTTAATGCCCCCCCATCCACTCAATGCAATCTAGCATCCCTGTTGATATCATCAATCGTAGACGGGCATTCTACCCGCCTGTTAACATGTACACCCGGGGCGTGACCTGTTGTTACATAGCCTACTGATGGACCCCCCCTCCTCACATACACTCACTGCACTGTAGTATCCCTGTCCTCGATCTTAGGCCATTCCAACTACCTGTACATGTGTAATCTCTGTAGCGCGTCTTGTAATTGCGTAGTACTATAATGATGATATGTACATAGGCAGGGGTTCTCATCCGAACACTGGCAACTGTGTGTGTGCGTGTGTGTCAGAGTGTGTGTTACTTGTCTGTGAATCCCTGAGTGTGTGGGTGTGTCTGTGTTTGCAGGCTGTCATGGCAGTGGGTATTACCTCTTCCCAATGAGAGGCCACTATTTCCACTGGCCTTTACCCTTGTCATCCTGCATACCACTCTTTTACCTCCTCTGTCCTCCAGGTAACTATACCTGTGATGTCACCCACTATGGATGTGACAGTTCTGAACACAGTAGCTTACTACACAGCTATCATGCTCTTGGATCATTAGAACAGTAAACATAATTGAGACATGGGAGAATACAACTGTGATGTGGAAGCTACAAAGTGCATGCATGTATTGTCATACTGAGCTGATGTGCATAGCCATTGCAGGGCATCATGTGGCTTCACAACTGTTATATAATGTGAGCTGACACAGTTCATAGCCATGACTATGTTCAAATACAATGCATATCTAATGTGGAATGTGACCCATGTCACTGAGGTGTATACACAATAAACCCTAATGGGGAATGTGTGACAGGGGTCACAGAAGGGTATACAGATGACACCCCTGCACATCTGCAATCATATTGCTGATGCCTGGCAACTATGCCCACACATGGCTATGGCTAACGTACTAGTACTCTATGTCCCACATGCCATCTGTGTACCTCACACACATGAGGAGCAGGCATGACAGTGATGTCTGACACCAGCAAGGTGAATGTACTGTATCTGTGGCTTGATGTGGATATATGTGTATGTTGTGCAACACATGTATGTATTTGGATACTGTATAGGTGAATGCTTCCATGTAGTGACACACTCAAGATGTTCAAGACATGTTATGTGGTGATTTCATGTTATGCCTACATAAGCTGTGCACAGGCCTGTATGATGTTTAGTGTTTCACATCTGCAATATCACCATTACACAAATTCCATAGTTGTATTGTGTCGAGCCAATGTACAACAGAGTGTATACACATGTACATCACTTCTATTGTGTTGCTTCATGTCTCTGACCATCCTCCATGCAATGTGTACACATGTTCAGTCCAATGGTTGTGATGGCCATCTTATTTCACACGTCAGTGTTATCCCATATGACATACACCCAAAGATGTCATATGCTCCACTGAGGACAGGGTTATGCAGACAAAGGGTGGTATGTATGGGATGGGAGACATGTTTTGCAGGAAAGTTGAGCAGTGTTGCTGTCAGCCCACTACATGTCATGGACATGTCAGATAGTACATGACATTGTGTGACATTCATAACAAGGGTATACTCCACAAGGGTTTATCCTGTGGGCCGGTCATACTCCAGCTCCAACACATTTAGAGTGTGTGCACACATATGCTCTCTGTACAGTACTGTTCATATTCCCAACATGTGTAATGCTGATAGGTAGTACCTGTCCCTACAGTGGAACACACCTCCACCATTGTATTCACTGTTGTCCACACATCTGGCAATGACAGTTTGGAAGGTTTAGTGTAGGTGTTTCATAAAGTCTTCAATTGTTTCACATAGGTAAACAGTGTGATGCATTGCAGGTCTGACCAGTGTCATTAACAGGGCCACCATACATTATGTGTACGTATGTTATGGCAGATAGCATGCAATTAATATGTTCCATGCATTATCAAGCCTGGTAAATAATAACAATCTCACCTGACACAGGCTGCTGTCGCTCCAGAACGCCAGAGGTACCTAAACAGGAGTGTCACAGGAGTAAGACCATTATCCACACCTGTGTGATAGCTACAGGGTGCAATGTCCATGTTAGCACATAAGCCAGTACAATACACTATACTATGGAGTATGCACATCTGTGCATACATACAGTAGCAGACTATAGTATGTGGCATGTGTGCATACATGCCTTGCATATGATGCTACATTACATATTGTACAGTAACACATGTAACTATGTGAAATATAGTTGTGTTTTATGTGCAGTAGTGACTTACCAGGCAACTCCAGGCTCGGTGGTTGAGAGACACCCACCTCCACAATACCAGCTAAAGCTTGTGGATGAAGGTCTGCAAGTGTCCCCAGGTTGGCCAGTAGCTCCTCGGTACATGTGAGTGGGGGCTGGGTGAGTGGCCCCCCACCTGTTGCACCTTGTTCCCTGGCGATTGCATTAGCACGCTTTTTCACCCGCCTTATCAGGTCAGTGCAGTGTTGGCGCACCTGCTGATAGGTGTGACTGTGACCACCAACATCATTTACCCTTCTGCAGAGTTCCTCCCACAGGGCATCCCGCTGCTGTGCATCCTGTGACACATGGCTGAAGAGCGTTGTGTGGTTGTCACGGAGGTATGGGATGAGGACCTCATCCTCCAAGCGGCTGTACGCTGGCAGTCTGCTATGTGGCATACCTGGAAGACATAATGATGGAGACAGGTCACAGTAACTCACAGAGAAGTACAGCAGTACAGCTGAACATACATGTGTATCACATTTATTAAGATTACAAATACTTCCTTGCAAATCTACATGACACAAACACCACTGACATGTATAAGTCACACACATTTGACACTTGCTGGTGATGTGATGTTATCGCCATATATGTGTGTGTCATGTGCTGACATTGCTCATACACTATGTGGATGTTGTCTTGAGGTGGGCATGTCTGTTTGCCTGTACTGGTGTCTTTACCTATCAGCACATGCCTGGATGTGTTCACATTAATGCAATCAACCTTAATGCTGTGTATATGTCATATATATAGTCGTACATAGCCATTAGGGACATGACCTGTGACCCTGCAGACTTGCAAGCATGTATGTGTTTTGCCACATACGTCTACATGGCACTATACAGCTGTGTAGCATTCTGCCATGTATTGCTTGTGTTGCACATGTGTAACACATGGGACAATAGCTAGCCTGATGGTATTTGCAGGGTTGGATATCAACTACAGCATGTATGGTCATAGTGATCTAGTAGGCTATATGCCCTGGGCCATTTATGAACATAGGCAAACAGGTTACCTAGCTGTAGGCAACAGACATGTAAGTTTCATTGGCCAGTTCAAGCAGTGCCATAGAACTGATACACATGGTTACTGATATATTTGGCATGCAGTCATCACACCATGTCACAGAGAGGGACGATGTGCAGCTTCGCTGGACAGGGATGCATAGTATGGCAAGAGTATGTTAAGCGTATGGGACAGAGGTGTGTCAAGCATGTTGTGATCCTTGTACTAGAAAGGTGGATGTCCATGACATATGTGTGTATTTGGGATCAGGATGTGTTAAGTGTAGCATGTCCAACACCTCTAGGTTGGACATGGCTTTATTCAGGGTAGGCTGCATGCTACATAGTGCAGCTAGGGATTGGGAAAGGGCTTTGTAGGCCATCTACACAATGACAATAACCCTTAAGTGATCTATTA